>NC_056748.1:453705404-453850404 GCF_019279795.1 Protopterus annectens | reverse complement strand
ATTTTTGTGGTCAAGTAAGTGGCTGCACGTGGGGTATGTGGACCTTATTACCGTGCACGCGTTTAGTAGTCAGTGGACCACCGCCTTCCCGTGAGAGCCAGCTATGAGAAGTGCATGAAATGAGTAGCGCACCAGTGGCAGTTGCTGTCCGTGCTAGATGGATCACTTTCATTTCCGTTGATATTATCTAACACAGAGAGGGCTCCCTCGTTTCCTCCTTGAGGCAGAATCTCAATGCTAAATTACAGATGATCATCTGTGTCTGTCTTGGATTATTTCTCTCTTTCTGTGTGGATTTGCGCCGGTAAACGCCAGGATTCTTCGTTTTTAAAGTAACAAGGAGACAAACAGGGATTCCTACCAGTCGTGGATACTATAACAGGATATAGTGAACGTGCGTGGGGTTTCCTTTCATTGTGTGGGATGCCTTTGACTCATTTTCTCCAAGATTTTCCAGGGGATGTGTAAGAAGATCTGGACTATGGGTGCTAATCACTCCCATAAAACTCCAGTGTTTGATGAGAATGATGACGGTAAGGAGCTGTCTAATGTCCCTCGCTGTATACACGTGCTCGACCCACATAGCTTAGTGTGGCAGTAATACCATGAGGCTGTCAGTGCCACTTCTCAGCTGCCCTGTGCCACAGGCTTAGCATCCCGACTTTCAGTTCTAGCATTTATTTGTACCCCCATCAATGTTATGATGTCTTCATTACAATTTAATTTAGGGACACCTAGGTCACTCTTAGGAAAGTTTGTAATTAACATCTTTTGTGCTGATGATAGATGCTCATTATTTGTGGATGAATTACTATGTGTAATAGTAAAGAGATCCTCCTTGTTAGGTGATATGCTTTATGATCTGCATTGTAAGTGTTTATTTAAAACAAAATGTTCACAAGTTAAGAGACATGCCTCTGAAGATTTCAAGTCTTCATGTTCAGGGAAGTAAAAGTTTGGTCACACTGCTACTTTAATTGAAATTGTTAATAGCTGATGTATGATGCTGTACATTTGCCTTCTATGTTCCCTGCAATGTAAATAGTTCTTTATTGCATAGTCGAACTGCTCAAAAATAAGTAAACTACGGTGTATATACTAAATTAAAAAAAAAAAAGCACAGACAATGGCAATAATGATTCAGCTTCAAACACATAACATGAAATTAAACCGGTATTGCTGAACCAGCAACAATTGCAGTTTCCGAAGTGATACATAATTGTCAAAGATTTCAAAAGACTTGCAGCATGTGAACAAAATGTTTAATTTCCTATTTAAGAAATATGCAATAAAACATTTCAGTTATACGAGAGAAGGGAGCAGCAGGGCAGTTCGGTGTGAAAATCAGAAATGTCTCACCACTCTCCTGCATGTGAATGCGTGCATGTGTGCCTATAATATAAATGTGTGAGAAGACACTGAACGCTTGTGTATGCTTTCAGAAATCCTGGCTACTGCCTGCACAGTTGCATTGCCTGTCTTGTTACTTTTGTAGGCTTGACGTAACGCATTTAATTTATTTTGAATCTGCCTGAATCGGTAACTGTAAGACACAAGAATTACTACATGATGACACAAACCTTCATTCGCCTTTTTATTTTTGACAATAAGTCTCAGAGTAAAGTTATGCATTATGTAAAAGCCGAATTTCCTTTATTCAATGTAACGTATTTTTCTGGTGGTGGACTGCAACTAATCCAGAATGCTTTAAAACTGGAGAGAAGAAAGCATACCTTAAGAAAAACTATACTGGTAGCCATCAAGGCGTGTTCTGTTTCACAACTCAGGGGTGTAGCCAGGCATACTCTGTACTCTACTGAGTATTGTTTTAATGTCACATCACTATGGCTTTTGTCCAGGTCATATTATCTCTACAACTGTCTGTCTAAATGAATGTGTCCAATAACGGATGCAATATTGCTAATCTAAAAACACTAGCTTTAGGGGGAACAGCTGAAAATGTTACATTTATTAAGTGCTTGGGTGAACAGCATTTTGAGACATGTACCCGTTTTTAAGTGATAGGTGTCTAAGGGGGTAGCTTAGAGCTTCTGAGTACAACGTGGAATTTGCTTGCTACACCCCTGCACAGCGTTATAGTTTTCATCACTGTAATCAGAGACAGAGCAAAAAAGGGGGAATAATTTTAAACAGCGACAGATTTTAAAATATTAATCCTAGTCACTTAAAATGTTAAACACCAGTAAGATTTACTCTGATATGCATTTTGTCCAATCCACAGTACCACCTCTTTTTGTCTTAAGTGCTATTATTTTAATCTTTCCAGGGTCATCATGCTTCCAAATTAAGTCTGTTGCCTGTTTCATGATAGCTTGCAAATTGTTAGCAAAAATCATAGAATTTCTGGCTGATGGGTTCTACATTGTGTAATGCAAAATAAATTTAATGCAAAGAAAATATATTTTTGAAATGTTTTCAACAAAGTACATGAAGCTATGCACAATATAAATAAATAAAAACTTAAAATAACAGTAATAAACGAAAGGTGTAATTGTGAATATATTTTTCTCAAAAGGAAAATACCCATGTAGATTCACATTTTCACCTTTAATGAAACATGCTGTATAAGGAATAAATTTGTTTTAGCCAACATGCTTTTGAAATAAGCTACTACACTAAATAGCTAGGCAGAAAATTGACTGCTTAATGCAATAAAAAGACATTTTTTACACAAATGAAGACTAAATAAAGGCATATCTAACCAGAAGAGTATATTAAGTGGCTAGTCTTTTTTTACTCAAACCAGAATATCTGTTGAATGTAATAAAATCAAGGGCATGATCTAAAATTGGAACTCCAAGGTATTTGGACATATTTCTAAACTTCACTGCTAAGTATAATCTTGCATCATGTTGTCATTCTCTGCCCTCAGGTTGTTGTGCAATATATTCTTAATGAAGAGAAGTATGTGTGAGATGAATATGAATGTCTGTTTACAGCTTATGAATGCATTTGATTAGGCTGCACTAACTGCTTCACAAACATAATTGTAGCGTGCTAGGTACAAGGTTTGTGTAATTACCATCAGTTTAGAATCAGCTTAGCAAGAAAGTGTTGTCATCTTAAAATCACCTCAGCTGTGTTATCATCAAAGCAAAACATTTTCAGATCACCTCAATTCATAATCAAGTGCAGTTTGTCAAGTTCTGTCATAAATGAAACCGGGCTACCCATTTTTGCCTAAAGAAAAAGTTTTGCTGAAAAGCCAAGTATTTCCTTTTCAGTGAATTTGTGTGACCTCAGAATTAGAATATCTGCATAACAGAGTAGGGAGAGGTACAGTTGGAAATATTATGTAAAATGGGAAGGAGATGCTTAGCCTTTCCACAAATGAAGGGGATCTGCCCCCTCCTCACAGAAACTTGAGAACATTGCCTTTGCAAATTATCTGCATTTTATTAAGGCAGACTGTATCCGGTATCATTTGATGCTGTAATTTGAAAACTTTTTCTAAACCCCTGTTGATAAGTACACATAATCCAAGTTTTCAGCCAAATAAAAAAAAATCATTTACATCCCGAATCATGACAGCAATCATTCCTGACGCTGTCACTTCAGTGTTACTTGTCTGCAAGTCAGAAACTGATGACATTGTTTCACATTAACATTTTTTTACACCTAAGATTTTTTTTAACATTGTAAACGTTGATTTGGTATAACAATTACAATACAGTTTGTTAATAATATTGATGGTTAGAGCTGTTAGCCTAAGGTTACTAGGTGAGCTGATCTTTGCAGTCTTCCTTTCTCTGAAGGTCAGGTTACCCAGCAGCATCTTGGGTAACTGCTAACCAAGCATTTGTCACCAAAATCCTAGATATTACTCTGAATGCTATTTGTTGTGATTGAATGATATAGCTCATGTTGACTTTGTGAGAATAAAATAACTCCTTTCAGAGAATTTCTATGATTAAAGTATTTTAAATGTTGTTATTTAATGTATTGTAGTATAATGTATCAGTGTTAAGTATATTTTATGAATGTAGTGCTTTCTTAAAAATAAACTTTTGGCTAGCAGCATCTTTGAAGATGACTTTTAATGAATAACAAAGAATATATATTTTCCCAGTATTATAAAAACAGAAATAAAAAGACCATGCTTGCCGACAATCTGGAGATGCAGCATATCTTATATTATGGAACAACAACAATGTACTTAATGCATTTGTTTAGTAATGTAGAGAACCCTAGTTCAATTATTACAGAATGAGAATTCAGTAGACCCAATCCATCTAATGGCAATTTCTCAGAGTAGCATTGTTTTTTGCAGTATTCTAATTTGTCTTTTTAATATGTTAAAGGCAGTCACTTGAGCTGTATGTGTATCGCATCATAACAGCATATATGTTGGACACTGATTTGAATTTCTCAATAACTCAATTTCTGTTTTCATGAGTTGAAATTCAATAATTTTTCCTGTGTTTTTAAGCATAATGTCTGGTCATTGCCATGATTTTAACACAGTTATATACATTTATATGCAAATATAATGTAGATTATGTATACAGAATACTCAATTGAAGTAAACTGACAGCACTATAGTATAGGGTCATGGTCAGCTTTAGGTTTTGGATTGGAGTTAGGGTTAAGGCTAGCTGCCCCTTTAGTACCTGTATTCATATGTGTTGTCCCTAATCCTAACTCTAGCCTTTACACTAACTCCAACCTGAACCCTAATTATAATGCTAACCCTATCCCTGACCCAAACAATGAAAATGACACACCACCTTGCAATTGCAATATCCCTATCTCTTACCCTAAAATTCTACAGATGTATCTGTTCGAGATTTTTAGTTTCTGGAAATTTGTGCAAGGGTTAGAGAGTTTTTTGGTGTATCATTTTTGGTAAATAAAAATTGAGGTAAGCAACTTAAGAACATTGTCAGGCACTAATATATATCTATATCTGCATATCTATTTATCTATATGGTTACAGCTTATATGAGTGAATATTCAGTATAGTGAACACTCTTTTTGTAGAGAAGTAGATAGTCATTTGTTTTTGTTTGTTGCTGTATTTTTTTCTGGTGGAGGGTAGGAAGGTTAGGTTTACTTGTTGATTTTCGATGCTTTTGGTGTTAATGTTTTGAAGTTTCAGGAAACTGCACTTTTGGCATTTTGGTGTCAGTATTTTGGTCTTCGACATTTTGGAAATTTTATATTTTAAAGTAGATTTATATATATATATATATATATATATATATATATATATATATATATATATAAATCTAGGACGTTTGCTCGAATGAACAAACGTCCAAATTCATAATAACCGAACACACTTTAATGAAAGCATTTTTATCGAAAAAGCGCTTTCATTAAAGCATGCTACAAAAAAAGAAAAAGAAACAGGGGGGCTTTGCACCCCCCATATGGGGGTCTGTTTCTCCCACAACCCCCTAATTTAATATTCTCCCTTCGAGACTGCACTACAGTGGGGAAAAGGGAAATTTCCCTTACCTGCACCATACAGCCTCTGCAACAGGCATACTTATGCGAAAGTGCTTTCTCAGTGAAAAGCACTTCCGCATAAGTATGCCCAGCCATTTGGGTTTCGGTCATTTGCTCATTCGAGCAAATGTATGTATATATATATATATATACATATATATATCTATATATATATATATATATATATATATATACATATATCTATATATATATATATATATATATATATACATATATATATCTATATATAAATGTCTGGAACCCATATATATATATATATATATATATATATATATATATATATATATATGTGTGTGTGTGTGTGTGTGTGTGTGTGTACACACACACACACACACACACACGCACGCACGCAAACACACACACACACACACACACACACACACACACACAGTTGGTGAAAATACTGAATGAGAACATTTTTGAGAACCATGGAATTTTAAAATAACGTCTACATGGACATGAAGAGACTGTGTAAAACTCTAAGCAGACAGTGATTGAAGTGAATAAGTGAATCCTGGATGCATGACACAGACATGTTACCACCAAGACAGCATACTGCCACTTCTTTGGCTGTCTTAAAAGACTATCTGCATTTAGGGTTACCACCTGTCCCTCTTTGCGGGGGACAGTACCTCTTTGGACAGTTGTGTCCTGCAAGAAAAACTAAAAAATGGTAATTGTCCTGAGATTTTAGGACAACAATATTTCATAACTTTTCTTTATTAGTTGCATAAAATAGGTATTTTGTATATGGAACACCTAAATATTACATGAAATAGCATAAGCAACTCAAATGCTACAAGAATAAGCTTTTATTTTGGCAAAAAAAGTAAAGTTCCATCCTTTGCACTAGCCGTGAGTATGTTTTGTCCTGCAAAATCTCATCTATTTACAGAAAATGTCCCATTTTGGGTATTTGAAAAGGTGGCAACCTTATCTGCATTGCCATTGCTTGTGAAATACAAGGTCTTTCTAGACATAGCAATCAGGTTATTGTCCTGACTGTGGGCTGCTGCCGTATTGTTACACAAATTGCTTCACATATAAGCTTAGCCGTTATACTTTCATTTATTACAAATGTGATCTGCTAAGTACTCAAAAATAAAATTATTTAAATTATTTTAAGTTGTTTTGTTAAACACTGTACTTATTGTTGATAATTACTTCATCATGGTATTGTTATAATTGTGAATTCTCAGAAAAGTGTAATTTGAAATCTTTAACTCATATTGTGTTAGTTGGATAATCACAACAGGTTTCTTCTATGCTGTTTAAGGAATTCCGTCTCTTCTTCTTGTACAGTGATAAGATACACATCTTCCATATGCACTAGATGTGTTACAGTGTAGTCTGCTTTAAGCATTGAACCACCTTCAGCAGAAAGTAAATGTTATAGCTTGACAGATTCTAGTCCTACTTTGCAGAATGAATTAGTGCTCTCTCCCTACCTGTACAAGTGATTATCTAACTGAAGCTGCAACACTGCATCTGGTATATCTTCCTGAGCACTTGCATTCTAATATCCCATGTCTTTACAGCCCCTTACAAATATGTGTACACTGCAGAATATATCACTGTACAAACATCCACAATTTCTTGTCATTAGGGTCTCTGAGCTCCAACATACACAGTTTTTCCATTGTAGAAAAAAAATCTACCTACGCCTGGAAATGTACCTATTAAAATAATGAGGCTCTATGAGCTAGCTGACCAAATGAGCCTTTAGTCTAAAATTCCTGTTGTAATATTACAGTTTTTATTAGTAGAAAGTTTTATGAGGTAATTATAAATCTGGTGCTTTTAATCTGTAGCAACCAAAATTTTTCTAACGTTGATAAACATAGAAGACTCCAGAGCAATCAGATGTTGAAGCCTGTAGATGTAAAACTGAAAATATAAACCCTAGTAGGAGAAGGAGGTTGTATTATACTCTTGGCCTTTTCCAAATGCCTAGTTTCCTCTTCAGTACTATTTTAGTATTTAATCTAAATTTCCCAATTTTCAATACCTAGGTGAACAAAGTTCACAGACGTATGAGCCTATGCTAAGGTATCTAATACCTACTGTCTCTGCCCGTGAGGGACATGGGCACCACCCCTGGAGTAAATTTACGATTATCCATCCATTGATCTAGGTTGCACTTCAAAAAGGTCACATAAAGGCTTTGCTTCACATGAATGGGAAAAAAAAAAATGACACCACTGACGTTCACAGTAAGACCAGCAACTAGTTTCGAAATAGGAAACATTTTGCTTTACAAATTTTTGTGTGTAGGCAATTTCTGTGCCTATCTGCAAAGGCTGTAAAAGCTACTAAACTGCATAAATATGTTTTTTTTTCATACTGGTGTAGATGAGCTGAAAATGTAATCACTAAGTGACATGGAAAGAGAATGTGTGAGATCCCTATGTTTTTTGATAAGGAAAGCATCTATAGCTTTACAGACATCCTTTTATCAACATTACTAGAACCTTTTTTTGAATGATACAGTTTGGTGTAAATATGTCAGAAGTTGCAAACCAATTGAGAAGGTTTTAGGCCACCTGGAATAAAAGCCCATCAAACAAAGTTCTTCAGAATGAGCAGGTTACTTCTCAGTACAACAGCAATATAGGATTCTTTGCTAATAAGTCGAAGGGCTATAGTCAGACACTTTTAAACCAAGAGCTGACAGTCCAGTTAACAATGATGTAGTAAGAGATCTTTGTTGAGAATAATGCGGATTACTATTGCATGAAGAATTAACAAAAATATTAATAAGCTTCAGGGCACTTTCAGGTCTACAGCATAAATGTTGCTGTTATAAATGAGTCATGCACAATGGAAGATATTATACTTTTAGGCCAGCACATTGGCCACAAGGTTTGAACCAGTAGTGTGTGTATGTGTGTGTGTGTGTGGGGGGGGGGGGGGGGACAAATATCTCTTTCTTAGGCTGTTTCATATTCGCCTTAATTGCATCAGTCATCAGGTCTGAAATCATTCGACTAGAAGGTGATAATTTCACAATCTATGAGCAAGTTCTTATGACAGCATGACACAGGCTCAAAGGTTCATAGGAGATTACTAGGCTAATGGCCCAAGAGCCCTTACAAGCTTAGCCATATTTAATCTAAATTTCCCAATTTTCAATACCTAGGTGAAGAAAGTTCACAGACGTATGAGCCTATGCTAAGGTATCTAATACCTACTGTCTCTGCCCGTGAGGGACATGGGCACCACCCCTGGAGTAAATTTACGATTACCCATCCATTGATCTAGGTTGCACTTCAAGAAGGTCACATAAAGGCTTTGCTTCACATGAATGGGAAGCTTGTTCCAGAGAAGGGGAAGGATGTATCTATCTCTCCAACATGATTTATTTATGTCAGAAGCTAGGTTAAGAACCCTGGAATGAGTGATCCTCGTGCAGTTTGATTTACGAATGCGTAACATTTCCATCAGGACTGGATTAGAGACTGCCCTGTAGGCCAGACACAGATCACCCCTTAGTAGTCTGTAGGAGGCACAGTACAGTGATAGAGCTTTCAATCTTACTATGCAGGACTTATTTTGTATACCTTGCATCTTTCTGGTGAGAACCCTTTGTTGTCACTCCAGCTGTTGCAGATGTCTGATGAGGTACATGCAAAAGCATGCATTGTACTGAATTATTGGTCTGATGGGCCAAGCATAAGGGAATTATAATGTTGTTAGATCTAGATGCCTTGCCCTTACTTATGAGTTGTGCCGCATAGAAGGACTTTCCCAACATTGTGGGCACATGGTGATCAAAGTTCTGATTACCCAGATCACATACCACTGGGTCTACTGTTGGGGGGCTGCTGTCTATATTGTAATTAGCTGAGGTATTTGCTTTCCCAAAGGGAATAATTATGGATTTTCTGCATTTAGTTTCAATCCATGGCTCTGGCACCAATCATTTGTCTGTGTTAATCCTTTCTGCAGTATATCACTATCGTTCAGGGATTTGATGATTTCCCCAAATTTGCAGTCATTCACAAACTTCATCAGCCAAATGTCGTCTATGTTTGCCTTGACTTCTGAGAAATAACTATTGAACAGGAGAAGGCCTAGTACAGAACCCTGTGGTATGCTGCTGGTGACTGGCCTCTTGCTAGAGGTGAATTCACCCACTTTGACAGTATGTCTCCTGTCGGTGAGCCATTTGGCTATACACCTGGTGATGTAGGGGTTTATGTTCAGTTCAGAGAGTTTTTCTATAATACATGAGTGGGAAATTATGTCAAATGTCGTGGCCAGTTCAAGGTAGACAGTATGCACAGTCTTTCTCTCATCCATGGTCTTGGTGACTTTCTTGAAGAAATCAATCAGATTTAGCAATCATGATCTACCCTTAATGATTCCAGACTGGGTTGGGTCCAGAGTCTGGAGATCACCTATGTCCTTGACGATAATGTCCATGCTGATTCTTTCCACGACCTTACAGATGAGGCTAATCAGGCTTATTGATCTATAATTCCCTGGGTCAGTTGATAGTCTTCCTTTTGCAGAGGGATAATTGTTGCTATTCTCCATTCTGCCAGAACATAGCCTGTCTGGAGGCTGTGGTTAAATAGGGATCCAAGTGGGTCTTAAGTTAATTAAAAGCTAACCGGGGATGCTGTTAGCCTCACTGATGCCATGTTTTTAGCCTTAATGAGTGCAGAGATTACCTGCTCTCTTGATATAATAGGCTGAAGAATGGTGGGAGGTATCCTTTGGGGAACATCCAGTGGGGATGGGGGAGTTAAGTTTGATCCAAATCTGTCAGCTAGCAGGTTGGCTATTTCCTCTGGTTGAGTATGGGTGATGCCATCCACAACCAGCTCTGCACATAGCTGGGTATTCCTCTTAAGATTTGGGACATAGTTAAAATTGCTTTGTGATTTTCCTTGGCTAGGGAAGCTATTTGTGCTTCATAATCTGCTTCTGAGGATTTGACCAAATCTTTGATTTGTTTGTTTAGACTAGTGAGGGATTTCATCTTCTGCTGAGTCAACCCTTACTAATTTTTAGATGCTAGTCTCTTTATTTTGTTACATAGCCTTTCACAACAGGAAAATACAGCAAATATCATAGTAAACTTATAAAATGCCATCACGATTTAATAATAATAATAATGCAAAATGATACTTATTTTTGTATTTTTAGCAGTGGATTGCATTAACTGTAAGCAGATCCACTGGAACTCTCTGGCATAGTCATCAAACAATGAGCAGTTCTGAACAATTAAGCAGTCCTTTTAATTCTTATACATTACATGCACTTTTATATGATTTTTTATGTCTGTTTTTGCGAAGCTTGGAGACTTTAATTATTCAACCCTATACTGGTAACCGTTGACATTCTAAGGGACACAATAATTTACACTGAAAACATGAAGTTTAAATAGACATAAACATCACTAAAGAATTGCAGACATTCAACAATAAATTAATTGACTGAGAGTCACTGATCACACAGTTGGTTTAATCAGGTTTATATTATATCATCGAATGCTTAAAAAAGCGAACGATGAATAATCGACCCCATGTAAGTGAAAGTTTACAATCTCGAAAGCTCAGAACAGCGATTTTTTTTCCAAGGGAAAAAAATCGCTGTTCCAAAAAAAAAAGAAAAAAATTTGAAAGAATGCACAGAGTGGGGGCTTTGCCCCCCACACCCCCCAATGTGGGGGGCTGTGACCCCCATACCCCCTACTTAAATATACCAACTCCGAGAGTGCACTACAGTGCCAAAAATGGCAAAGTAATGGTGGCGGCCAAGCAAATTATTTCCCTGGGAAAGAATTCGCTTAAAAGCCGCTTCGCTATTTTGCCTTTTCGTTGTTTTAAGTTCGACCAAGATGCATTCGATAGTCATCTAATAGGAACCCCGTTTAATCCATGAGGCTTCAGGTTACAACACTGTGTTTCATAAAAGCATAATAAATGAACAAGCACCACAGTGCTTGCAGGGGTAGGTAATCCTTTGAGTTTCTAAAATGACACACACATCTGTCTATCTGTCTGGCTGCCTATCTATCTATCTATCTATCTATATCTCTATCTTCATTTATCTCTGGTCTCTTTTGTTAATTATCACTTTAGAAACATAAAAGCTTACATGTAACTTTTTTAGAGTCACTAAAGTTGGGTAATAGAAAAATAAGAAACACGAGTCAGTTATTAGTGGAAAAAGAGCCCAGCATACTATTACATTTAACACCCTGAATCCTCATAGATTAAACATAGAGTGCGATTGTAAGCTCTTGACAATCTAATTCATTGTAATTGCTTATTGATATTCATGTCTATCTAAACTTAAGTTCTTTAACTGTTTATATCTGTATCCTTTGAAGGCTATGGCTGAGACATCAAGAGGATTTAATTCACCTGTGAATTCATCATCTTTATTATTACTTCAGTCATGTTATTAACCTATGATATCATTTGTCTATGTATGCCCAAGTATTTATACATGATACATTTAGTCATGAGGTTAAACAATGCGCTTTTCTTCCTGCTACAAAATAAATCATATATAGATTCTGTTCTCGAGAAAGACACAGTTAAGTTCAGGATAAGATCATGGAATGCTCTGTTCATACCTTAATCTGTGACACCATAATCTCTGAAATAAAATGTGACCACCATCTACACTAACTTTCTATCTGCTTTTAACAATTAAATGAAGGAAGATCATATGATGATAATGTGTGCATGTTTGTGTTTGTGTGTGATTTTGTGCCTGTGCATGCGCATAGTTTTACTTTATAAAAATATGCCATGATTACTGATTGAAAACAATGGTTTTAAGGTTTGTTCCTCTAGGTTGGCTGTCTGCTACAAAGTGTGAAATATAAAAAATTATAATCTTGAATAGCTACATTGTTGTTATTTTAAGATTCCGAGTGCGGCTGTCTAGTGGCTCTTTGATGGATCAGTCAGTGATATCGGCAAAGGGTGCTGAAGGTCCCTGGAGTCAATACCAATCAAAGGCATACGTGTTATTTTAAGAAACACGGATTTAAACATGCCTTTGAAGGAGGGGCTTTTATCTGGAGCTGTGTGTTTGTGTGTGCATTTATTGTGACCTTAACACTATGTTAGTGATTTATAGTAGATATAAAAATTATTTTGTTAAGGGATAACTCAGAACCCAGCTGCTCAATGGCTCATTGATGATTTAGAGCCAGCAACATCCTTACAGTTTGGCGAAGGTTCTGGATGCAAGTCTCAGTCAAGGACTTAAATTTTTTCTTTCATATTCCATGTTATAAAGACTATCTGTTGAGTTAGAGCTATCAACTATAGCTGTGTGCGTGTGGTGGGACCTTACAATAACTTACTAATGGTTCATAGGTGAAAGCAAAGTCACTTTGTTTAAAGGATGATACAAAACATGGCTGCTTAGCGGCTGTTATGATAGCTCAAAGTGGCAGTGAGACCAGCATTCCTTGCTGAAGGTCCTGGGCTCAAGTCAAAGGCCTAAATTTTCCTTTTTTATTCAATTATTTAAATTATACCCTTGCTAGGGCTGTTAGGTGCATGCTGGTGTGCAAATGTATTTGTGTATGCATGTGTGTGTGTGTGTGTGTGTGTGTGTGTGTGTGTGTGTGTGTGTGTGTGTATGTGTGTGTCTATATTTGTGTATGTTTATTTAAAAATAAGAAAAATTTGTTTAGACTTTTATGCCATCCTTCTAATAATGTGCATTCCCCTCAAGATAATTTACATCTAGGAAATAGACCTTGCTATAATTGCAATTTCTGTTCTTATATTTGTGATTCTGTTGTTTTCGTACATCCTATTACTTCACAAATATATAAGTTTGATATAACAGCTGATTGTAACACCAAACATGTTGTTTATCTTGCTGTGTGTTCCTCCTGTCCTGCCTTTTACATTGGCAAAACTGACAGGAGACTTAGAGACAGGGTGAGAGAACATTTGTACCAAATACATATTAAATCAGGCACAAATGCATTGTCAAAACATATTATAGCCACTGATGACACACATTCTTTTAAATGTATGGTTATTTATACTAATATACCTAGTTTAAGAGGTGGTGATGTTAGGAATTTTACAGAGAGGAATGAAACGAATTGGATCATCAGATTTCAAGCCCATTTATACCCTGGTTTAAATGAGAACATCCCCATTAAACCAGCTCTTAAAAATAGGAGGCTTGTTTTTAAGTAAACTTTATATATTTTTAAATAAATGTTTAAGTAATATATACTATATATATATATATATATATATATATATATATATATATATATATATATACATGTATTTATTTTTAATGATATACTTTTAAAAATATATTTTATATATGTCATTTATTGATTAAATTTCTCTGATATATGTGATTTATATATTTAATTGTATTTTGTATTTAAACAATGTACTTTTGCTGGCATATTTATATCTTTTATGTCTTCCTTATGGGATACTTGTGGTACAGATGGTTTAAGGTTGAGGAGTATGTGGATTCATTTATTAACTAATTAATCTCATTTGCTTTATTTATCAATTGTGATGTCATGATTGAATAAGTTATCCACCTACAAATAGTGAAGTATATTCACTCAAATTGTATCTTTGAGGTCTGAAGAAGCCACTTTGGTGAAAGCGCTTACCTGTTTTTCGTTTTCGAATAAAGGGTTTTTACTTGAAGTTTTTGCGATTCTTTTTTGAGTTATAGAGTGGATATTACTTGGTCTGAATAGACATCTACATGGTAACTGCTATTGACTGCCAGAGGTTGTCACTGAGCCTATTTTATTGTTTATTGACATTTTCTATTTTATTGGTGCTCAGTGCCATTTATTTTCCAGCGGTGCTGATTATTTACTTCATTTTATTATTTTTTGTTTTATACTACCGCTGGGAGACCATGGCAGATGCAGAAGGGAATATTGTCGAGTTACCTTACAACCCAGATAAGCCTTGCAGAGAAAAAACGTCTCGTGTCCGTTTTTTGAATTACTTTACTAACAGCGTTAACCCTTTGCTTACTTTTGCCGGAGAGCCTACCGGAAGTGAAGAGAGACACAGCAATGTTGATTTTAATGCACTAAATGAGGCAGTTGCAGCACTTGAAACTAATATGTTAAAATTGAAATGACTCCAACTTCAACGTTTCCATTTCGAGGTATGCATTAAAAG
This sequence comes from Protopterus annectens, assembly GCF_019279795.1. NCBI lineage: Eukaryota > Metazoa > Chordata > Ceratodontiformes > Protopteridae > Protopterus > Protopterus annectens. The sequence continues at coordinate 453,835,750 of NC_056748.1, read as the reverse complement.
AAGGGTAATACCATGTGGTCTTCGTGTTCTAAAGATGCCTACTACCAGTGAGACTTATCCGGAACTGTTGTACCACTGGCAGCAATTAAACATAGAGGTGAGCCTCAGCTATATGTCTCTCTTAAATGAATTCTTTACCCCTGAAGAGAATAATTTAATGGACTTAATACAGAAACAACAAACTGACTTATATTTGTGTTACTCAGAAATTTTCATTGAACCTTTGATGGAACGTCTTTTGGACAGTGTTTCACTTTTTGAGAGATGCTTGTTAGAACAGAAGAAGCATAAGCTTCAAAGGGATTTGTATGATTTCTCACACGGCCAAGTCTTCACTTGGCCGAGAAACACAGTTCATTACAACAATAACAACTGGCCCAGTCATGGTAGTAGGACTAATGGTTCACCATCTAAGAGTGTGCCGAGTTCTCTGGGTCATTTTTCTAATGGTAAAAGTATTCCTGTTCCTAAAGGCGCTACTTTGAATGTAAATGCTGATACTAACAAAGACGGAAATATGTCGAGTAATGATAACTGTGATGAAGCTAATTTTGATGTCAATTTAGAGATTGAGAATGTGCCTTTAGAAACTCATACAACTGTCAATCATGTTTTATCTGAATGTGATGTTAGTGAAGCGACTGATGTTGAAGGCACAATTGTTTCCAATCCAAACCATATTCTGCCTTCGACACCTTATAATGTTACTGAACCTGTTGTTCGTAGGAAAACTACTACTTGTAATAATAATAATACTACATCCTACCCCTTTCCCAATTTCCAACATACAGAGGTGGGGCAGAAGCTGCTCTATGAGAAGGGGGAGACAGAAAAGAAAATCTCCAGCAGGAGAGCTAAAGGGACCTACTTTGAAGAAAATGTGGGAAAAGGCAGGAACAACTTAGTTTGGAATCTCTCACATAGACCCCTGGATAAGTATGAGTTGGAAGTACTGAATAAAGGGCTTTCTTTCATACCCACTACATATAGTAATATCTCTGACACTGTTTTAGATATCAAACTATTTGCACGTAACATACAAGTAAAACTGTTATATGATAATACAGCAAGCAATACTCATGATATGCGACTACGTAAACCTAGTATTTTTGTCCATAATTTACACACACTTTTGGATGCATTTTGTAAAATTTTTGAAGAAGATATATATTCTAGTTATAAAGACATACACTCCAATACTAAGAAATATAATCTGTCTTTTCAACAGAAAAGGGCGTTAGTTAACCTTAGGAAAAATATAAATATCTCAATTAGGCTAGCAGACAAAGGTGGTCCTGTAGTTATCTTAGATGCTCAAGATTATAAAAGATATATGCATGAGATGTTGAGTAACACCACATTTTATTTGTCTATTAGAGAAAGTGATGTTGAAAAACGTGTCTCTGCGGTATACAGTAATTTGCATGAGTTATCCATGAGTGGATTTATTTCCAACGGAATATTTAATTTCCTGTTAGTCGAGCAACCCCTAATCCCTACCATCCAAGGACTACCTAAGGTGCATAAAGATGCTATGCGACCCCCTATGAGACCTATATTGGCAGGTAGAGGTTGGGTCACAGAACCCCTTTCTGTATATGTGGACAAATTATTGAGACCTATAGTCAATTTAAATCCTGTTATATTAAAAGATACCAAACAATGTTTACTTGAGTTATATAGGGAAACAGCTGAAATACCAGATCATTTACCATATATGTTAGTGACCATGGATGTTAAATCCCTTTTTACACTTATACCAAATCAGTAAAGTGTACAAAGCATACATGACTATTTAACTAAATATTCAGATTTTGTGGATACTAAAATTGATCGAATGTGTACATTACTTAAAACAGTGTTAGAAAATAATATTTGTCTTTTTGATAAAGAATTGTTTCTCCAAAGGGATGGCGTAGCTATAGGCACTTCTTGTGCCAATAGCTACGCCAACCTGGTGATGGCAGTATGGGAGAAGGACAAACTTTTTCAGTTACCTAGTTATAAAGAATCTGATATATTTTATAAACGGTTCATAGATGATTTGTTTTTTCTCTGGAAGGGTAATGAGGTTGATTTATGTACATTTTTTGAAGAAGTGAATTCACTCACTGACTACTTAAAGTTTACTATTACTATGTCACGTCACAATATTTCTTTCTTAGATGTTCATGTTGAGCGGCTTACCAATGGGAAATTAAACACAGGGATTCATAGGAAATCATGCTATAAGAATACATTATTACATAGACATAGCATGCATCCTGGATACATCTTTAAAAATATAGTAAAAGGACAGGCAATTCGAGCTTCTAGACTGAACCCATTACAGTCTAACTTTGACAGAGAATTAACTGACCTCAATGATAGGTTAGTAGCAAGGAAATATAATGTTAGTGAAATAAGTCATAGCTTTCTGAGCATAGAGAACATAAGGTCTAGTCGGGCATGCCCATACTTTTCAGAGGAAGGGAATCATAGATATTTAGAGCCTGACAACTCAAGCAGTAATAATATATCCACACAGAAGATATCATTATTTTTTACACATGATGTCCATCAGATAAAAGATATAATATATAAACATTGGTATTTATTAACTATAGATCCCCTCATTAAGGTTATTGTAGGGGAACAACCACAGTTTTTATTTAAAAATAACAAAAAATTGTTTAGACTTTTATGCCATCCTTCTAATAATGTGCATTCCCCTCAAGATAATTTACATCTAGGAACTAGACCTTGCTATAATTGCAATTTCTGTTCTTATATTTGTGATTCTGTTGTTTTCGTACATCCTAATAATTCACAAATATATAAGTTTGATATAACAGCCAATTGTAACACCAAGCATGTTGTTTATCTTGCTGTGTGTTCCTCCTGTCCTGCCTTTTATGTTGGCAAAACTGACAGGAGACTTAGAGACAGGGTGAGAGAACATTTGTACCAAATACGTATTAAATCAGGTACAAATGCATTGTCAAAACATATTATAGCCACTGATGACACACATTCTTTTAAATTTATGGTCATTTATACTAATATACCTAGTTTAAGAGGGGGTGATGTTAGGAATTTTACAGAGAGGAATGAAACAAATAGAATCATCAGATTTCAAGCCCATTTATAACCTGGTTTAAATGAGAAAATCCCTATTAAACCAGCTTTTAAAAATAGGAGGCTTGTTTTTAAGTAAACTTTATATATTTTTAAATAAATGTTTAAGTAATACATACTATATATATATATATATATATATATATATATATATATATATATATATGAATTTATTTTTAATGATATACTTTTAAAAATATATTTTATATATGTCATTTATTGATTAAATTTCTCTGATATATGTGATTTATATATTAAATTGTATTTTGTATTTAAACCATGTACTTTTGCTGGCATATTTATATCTTTTATGCCTTCCTTATGGGATACTTGTGGTACAGATGGTTTAAGGTTGAGGAGTATGTGGATTCATTTATTAACTAATTAATCTCATTTGCTTATTTATCAATTGTGATGTCATGATTGAATAAGTTATCCACCTACAAATAGTGAAGTATATTCACTGAAATTGTAACTTTGAGGTCTGAAGAAGCCACTTTGGTGAAAGTGCTTACCTGTTTTTCATTTTCGAATAAAGGGTTTTTACTTGAAGCTTTTGCGATTCCTTTTTGAGTTATAGAATGGATATTACTTGGTCTGAATAGACATCTATATGGTAACTGCTACTGACTGCCAGAGGTAGTCACTGAGCCTATTTTATTGTTTATTGACATTTTCTATTTTATTGGTGCTCAGTGCCATTTATTTTCCAGCGGTGCTGATTATTTACTTCAACTTTATTATTACTTCAATCGTATTATTAACCTATGATATCATTTGTCTATGTATGCCCAAGTATTTATACATGATACATTTAATCATGAGGTTAAACAATGTGCTTTTCTTCCTGCTACAAAATAAATCATATGTAGATTCTGTCCTCGAGAAAGACACAGTTAAGTTCAGGATAAGATCATGGAATGCTCTGTTCATACCTTAGTCTGTGGCACCATAATATCTGAAGTAAAATGTGACCACCATCTACACTAACTTTCTATCTGCTTTTAACAATTAAATGAAGGAAGATCATATGATGATAATGTGTGCATGTTTGTGTTTGTGTGTGATTTTGTGCCTGTGCATGCGCGTAGTTTTACTTTATAAAAAATATGTCATGATTACTGATTGAAAACAATGGTTTTAAGGTTTGTTCCCCTAGGTTGGCTGTCTGCTTCAAAGTGGGAAATATTCCGAGTGCGGCTTTCTAGTGGCTCTTTGATGGATCAGTCAGTGATATCGGCAAAGGGTGCTGAAGGTCCCTGGAGTAAATACCAGTCAAAGGCATACATGTTATTTTAAGAATCACGGATTTAAACATGCCTTTGAAGGGGCTTTTATCTGGAGCTGTGTGTTTGTGTGTGCATTTACTGTGACCTTAATACTATGTTAGTGATTTATAGTAGATATAAAAATTATTTTGTTAAGGGATAACTCAGAACCCAGCTGCTCAATGGCTCATTGATGATTCAGAGCCAGCAACATCCTTACAGTTTGGTGAAGGTTCTGGATGCAAGTCTCAGTCAAGGACTTACATTTTTTCTTTCATATTCCATGTTATAAAGACTATCTTTTGAGTTGCAGCTATCAACTATAGCTGTGTGCATGTGATGGGACCTTACAACAACTTACCAATGGTTCATAGGTGAAAGGAAAGTCACTTTGTTTAAGGGATGATACAAAACATGGCTGCTTAGTGGCTGTTACGATAGTTCAAAGGTGGCAGTGAGACCAGCATTCCTTGCTGAAGGTCCTGGGCTCAAGTCAAAGGCCTCATTTTTCCTTTTTTATTCAATTATTTAAATTATACCCTTGCTAGGGCTGTTAGGTGCATGCTGGTGTGTAACTGTGTTTGTGTATGCATGTGTGTGTGTGTGTGTGTGTGTGTGTGTGTGTGTGTGTGTCTATATGTGTGTATAATATGACATGAGAAAGAATACTTTTTTAAAAATATATAGAAAGGAAGCACTAATGTTAAAGAATAAGCACCATTTAAAACACATTAAGTCAAAAGACTACTGGGTATAACATAAAAGTTTCCTTGCCACATCAGCAACATTATAAGCATGTCACCTGTATTAGCACTTATGAAGGTTGGGAAGTAGTTCTTTCATGATTCACATGATGTAGCATGTAGTTTAATGAGCAGTTTGGAGTCCTACCCAGAGTTTTATTAAAGGGCCATTTGGCTTGTGGTAAAAAGGCCATGCTACCATAATGTGCATATTTGTAATTCAGAGACATGTTAGGTCTGATGAGGTAAGACTTCATTTTCATGTTTCTGACTATCAAGTGCATGTCATGATAGTAAACTGATGCTCATTTAGAATGTTGTATTCCCCCATATTCAGTCTCACACAGACACAGACACACACACACACACACACACACACACACACACACACACACACTAGACAAGCACATAGTCACACACAGCACAATCCCCATAACTGTTCCTAATATGAGTGTCCTCTAGTGGCTCCCCCACCCTGTAATAGCCGAAGTGCCATTATGGCACATATCGTTTATGCCCTGATAGTCTATTGTATCCCCCACCCCTTGATCCCTGTACTGCTGTTGATGTCATTATGGCCTTTAGGAGTAAGCCCTGGTGGTCTAATATATCTCCCATCCCTGATCCCCATACTACTGTTGATGCCATAATGGCACTTCAATCACAGCAATCCCTGGTATGTAGTGTATCCCCCAATGTCCAGTACCCGTACTGCTCTTGGTGCCAATTTGGCACTTTAAGAGTAATCTCAGGTTGTCTTGTGTATCCCCCACCTCCATGTCCACTCTCAAACCCCATACTGCTGTTTGTGCCATTATAGCACTTCCAATCACAGTAATCCCTGGTGTCTAGTGAATCCCACTACCCCTGATCCCTGGTTTGCTGTTGGTGCCATTACAGTACTTGCTTTAAGAGTATTCCCTGGTGTTCTGGAGGCATCCCTCCCTGCTATTCTTATACCACAGTCATGACAGGTAGTTGAATTTGGTCCTTTGAGAATGTTCAATGCCACAACATGGTGGGAACAGCCATGCTGATCTACATGGCCGAGTGATTTCTTGAATCATTCGATTGTGTAAATACCTTCCTCGAAGTGGTTCTGGGGAGACAGCACATGGCTAATTAACATATGGCTATCCCCTGGAATGCTTCATTACCATTTAGTATAGCCATGGGGTCAGCCCCTAAGTGGTCTTGCATGTTTTCATGGTAGGGGACTGCAAAGTACTGTGTTAGGTTGGTTAGTGAATCAGGAAAACATACCACAATGTGTACATACATGGAAGTGTACACATTGCTATACCTTAATTATTTCTGGCCCCAGTTACTTCTAATAGTGTTATTACTGAGCATACAATGCCTACTAATGCTTTTAGGAGCATTTCTGTCACTCATAATATTACAAGCTTATTTTAATGGATTGTATAGTCTGACTCCCGATGGGTTCAAGTTCAGACTAAAAATTCAAAATTATTATAGTGCTTACAGCTAAGCACTTTACAGTACTAAATTCAAGCAAAGTGCTTGCAGTTGTCTTTATTTATTTGTATTTGCTAACCAGGAAAGTAAATCTGGGTCAAAAGCCCCTTTTCAGAGGGGGCCCAGAGAGAAAAGCTCCACAGAAGTTCAATAAAATAGAAATGCAATAGATTTACAATATAGTAACATTACAGTACAGAGCAGCTACTTGTAAACAGGAGTATTTTTTGATGAAGAAGCAAGACCTAAAGTAGGTTCATAGGTTGCTACTATGTTTGTAGTCTATGTGATCAAAAAGAAACATAACCCAAATTCCTAGTTGCCCCCAAGCACTGTCTGGTTAAGTCACTTCCTCAAAATCACAAAGTAAACAAACAAGGGCTGTTGGAATCAAATTCACTGCCACAGGAACCACAGCTCTCTGACTTAACCCTCTGAACCAACTGCCATGGTAATAATGATAGAGAAAACTACAGTGGTAATTTATTTATTGATATTTTGAATGATAACTAGACATGTTTGCAATATATACATGGAAATTTAGAAAGTAATTACATGCATGAGAAGAACAACAAGTTGTGCATGGAATTATGGGTAGGTAGTCATATTTACAGCATATACACATTTGTGGTCTAAAGAAAGGAATAGTGATTTAGTGTTGAGAAAGGATACCATTTTCTAAGATAAGGGAATGCTATATGAAGGGTGGGGGGGGGGTAGAAGTGTGAGTGAATAAAGAGAGGGAAGGGAAAATGAAGTGAAGATAAGAAGCATAGGAGGTGATTTTGAAAAAAATCAAGAGTTAAATTATTACAATTTTTAAGGAAGAATAGAGTAGGGTCACCCCAGGGGTGGAAGGCTGAGATAACATAATATAACAAGAAATATTAAAAGAGGATTACAGCAATAAGAACAAATCAGATAAATTAGAAGTCAAAAGGCTGTTCAGAAAGTAAGCTCCGAGCTGTGTCATCCTTTGGATTAGATGTTAAACTGAGGTTCCAGCTGCCTTAGTTGGTAGTATCTCAGGTGGATGTAAAAGATTCCATGGCAGCTATTGAAAATAATGTCTCCTTTATTTATACAAAGAAAATATTATTTACAAAATATTAACATAGTTACAAAATATTTACATATTTACAAATATACAATTTCTATTTCCTTGTTTTACTTATTATATATTCAAACTTATGTCAATTTTTATTCTTATTAGACCCCTACTTTTTTCCCATAGCCACCATCTGATTTTATGCAATGTTACTATTCAAATCCATTTTCCATTGAACATAATTTCATTTCTCCTTTCATTCAATATAACCCATATAACATAGAACAATTTTCTATCTATTCTGTTGATGCATTTTTTACTGCTACTCTTATAATACTCATATTTAATCATTTCCATATTTATCTTATTCACTTCTTTTATATTTTTAAAGACATTTTCTTTGCATAACTATTCCCATAATTTCACTACTCTTTTACATTTAAGGGCACATGTTCAGTAGTTTCCTCTTCCCCACAATGTATACATATCTTTCACTTTTAATGTGGCATGTTTCCTTTCATAGGTAATCTATCTAGTAGCAATCTCCAGAAAAAAAAACTTAACATTCTACTCTTTTATTGCACCATTTATTTCTTACTATATAGCTTTAATTTTTCTTTCCGCTAGCTTTTCCCATTGTTTAACAAAATAGTGTTGTATCATTATATTCGTTTACCATGTTTTTCTCTCTTTTTCTATTTCATCAACTTTTATTTTCCACATTAATATCTTTCTTGATAACATTTAATTTCTTCATTTATACATTATTTTCTGTTTTGCTTCATTTTGCCATGCCCCCAAATTTATCATACTTACATTTAAACATTTTTATAACTAATCTTTCATCTTTTTCATTTATCCACTTTAACACTTTATATAAATTTAGATATGACATATATACCACTGAGTTAATTAACCTAAACCTCCTTCCTCTTTATTGACATACAAAAGTCCTCTTTTTACTTCATTCAGTCTAGAACCCCTCATGAATGAAAAAGAATGTCTGCAAAAATGTTTTCAAATACTGTTGGCAACATAAATACACTTGCTAAGTGTGCTAATTTTCCCATTATATGAATTTATTAAATGAACCTTTTCCCTAAATGATAATGTTTATTTTTTCCAGAAAAAAAGTGCATTTCTTTTAACTTTGCTATTATTTATTCCCATTGAATCACACATATTCTTACTCCCACATTTTAAACCTAAGACAGAGATTTCATTAATTGTAAAATGTATTTCCCCTATCTTAACCACATCTCCTAATCCTTTAATTTTCTCTTTGTTGAAAGTCATGCCTATTACTTCTAAACACCCATGTAAGCAAAATATTACTTGTTTTATTCACATTTTGTTTTCTTTTTTTGTAATTACTATAATATTATCTGCATAAGTTAACAAAACTGGAATTCTTAATCCTTCAGGCATTATGTACCCTGCCTCCTGCATTTTACAATTTATTTCACATACAATCACATTCATAATTCAAGCAAAGAGTGTAGAGCTGATTGGACATCTCTGTCTTATACCAGCTCCTCATATGTACTTCCTTATTTAACCCACCATTTACTAGAATTCTGATTTATTATTTCTTAAATAGATATACATAATTTCATAATTTTTCTCACTTACATTGTATTATTTCGTTATCACACATACCATTTCATGTCCTATTGTAACAAATGCTTTATTAAGATCCCAAATCATACGCTTAGCTTTTTCTCTTTTATTTATAATATCATCCACATTCTCTTTTACTACCATTAATTGTTCTTGACATCCCTTCCTTTTTATGCTATGCATACTGTCCTCTACAGCACTCTTCATCTTTGTTTCAAATCTCTTTTGTATTATTTTCAAAAAAAATCTTATAATCATTATTATTTAGCACTATTAATCTCCAGTTTTTTATTATATTTTTGTCTTGTTTCTTCCAAATAAATTTAAGTATTCCACAACTTAATTTTTATACATGAAACCTTCATTTAGCTTTTCATTCAAAATTAAAAAAAATATATACTTTTTGCTATTCCATTACATTTTTATACATTTTATATCCTATTCCATCTGATTCTCCAGACAAATCTATGTTCACTTGTCATAATACTTTATTTAACTCATATAAAGAAATCTCACTTTCAAATTGTTTATTTTCTTCCTCTGAAAATGTTTTTTACTTTCCATATTATTTTCAATTTCTTTTTCTTTAAGGATCTGTTGTACATACTCATACTCTACTGCAATATTCATAGTTTGCATTTTTCATTTCTCTCATTACATTATCTCCTTTTACTATTCTACTTAAATATGCCAATACTTCTCTTTTCCTGTGTAAAAAATCTTTAAGTAATACCTGTCTAATTTTCTCTTAATTTCTTCTTTATAATTCTCTTTTTTATCAAATTATTTTCTAAATATTTCAATGCATCATTAATATACTCTCCTATACTTTTTGACCACTTTTTATATCATACTGCCACTGTAAGTAACATTTTTATATTTTATCTTAAAAATCATCCACCATTCAAGCTAATTTTTATAAAATGTTCTCATGATAATATGATCCCTCCATAACTGCACTGTTAATCTTTTTCCTTCTTCATTCCATGTTTTCTCATTTAACCTTTTTTTATTCCTTTGCCTGTTTTTATAAATTTCTTGTTTTCCTTTATTCCTAGCCATATTGCAGTGATCTAAAAACTGTTACAAATGCCTATCCTTCCCCTATAGCTAATTCTTCTGATATTATAAAGTAATCTGTTTCAGTTCTGTAAATATCCCTTCTGTAAGTCCATGAAATTTTATCCCATTATATTAAACTACCACATCTCATAACAGCTAGCATTTTTTACATTGTTTTCTTTCTTTATAATCTTGCTTCTTAAATCACAATTAAAATCTCTTGTCACTGTAGTATTCATATTTATCATTACATAATCTAGAATCTGGTGAAATAAACTTTCTCTTTCTTTACAGGTAACATAACCATTTAATGTTACAATTTGATGTACTTGTTCTTTCCATTTTAAATCCACAATAGTTAATCTTCCCATTCTTACCAATGTTGCATCTAATATTTTACTGTATTTCCACAAAATATTCCTATTCCAGAACAGTGATCATTTTGCAAATTTCAATTTATAACACACCAAATTGCATAAAATGCTGGTACCTGTGTGGCACGAAATCCAAAAATCATCCAGCTGTTATTAGACTTTAGAATAGTCAAGGACACTGTTCAAAGGTATAAAATAATTCCGTTTAATCACAAATAAGTAAGCGCTTTCACCCAGAGGCTTCTTCAGACTTATACATTTCACATTTCCCTTCTAACATTTAAATAACCCTCCAGTTAATTTCATTGGATGATTTCTCAAAGTGCATTAGTCACATGAAAATTCAATATAAAGTGCAACTGTTATAAAGACAAACAGAGAATAAAAACAAACAGAGAATAAAAACAGTAGTACATTGAAAAATGTATTTATATCTAAAAGGATAAATAAATATATGTATATATATATTAAAATGAACATAACTAGATGCCTATTTGTGCTACAAAAAGCAACAAACTCATATAGAATCACAATGACCCTATTGTCCAACAGTACATAGATTAAACATAAAGACCAGATCTATGCCTTCCTTTTAAGTTTCCTGTTTCTTAGAACAGGCTTAATTTGTATTTTATCATTTAACCCTGGTATATGGTCAGCTTTGCACCTTATGATCCATTTTAATTAACATTCTAGGGTATAGTTAATAACATCGCCCCCTCTTGGATTGACATCTAATTTTTGTATAACACTGAATCTAAATGTGTGACTAGAACCCAGATCTTTGTGGTGTTTGGCCAATGCATTAATGTCAGAACCTATCCTTATGTGATAGATATGTTCTCTAATGCGTTCCTTCAAGGATCTATTAGTTTTTCCGATGTAGAACGCAGGACATGCCTCACACCTGGCTAAGTAAATAACATTCCTACTACTACAATTTGTCATAGTATTAAAATTAAATTCTTGCTTTGTAATTGGGTGTGTAAATGTGGTACCATCATGTATATACATACATTGGTTACACTTACCACATGGTGTGGTGTTCGAATTGCCTCTGGTCATGTCTTTCCTTTCTAAGATATTCCTTGGTTTGCATAATAATCTTCTTAAATTTGGCCTGTTCATATAGTACACTTGTGGTTTGGGACCTACAATCTGCTTGATGTCATTGTCTAATAGTAAGATGTCCCAATTTCTAGCCATAAGTTCTCTTAGATGTGAGGCATCTTTTGTAAAAAACATAGGACCCCTAAGTTCACCTTTAGTTAATGTGTTACTTGTGTCAGAAAAAATTGGTAATTCAGAAAAATATGGCTTCGCTATGTTATTCCTTAATTCATTAACTTCTGAAATAGTCTGTTCAACTGTCTCCCTGTTATAGCCTCTCTCCGTCAACTTAATTCTTATACCATCCAATTCATTCATATAACCTTCGTTAGTTGGACTGAATCTAGAGGCCCTTATTATCTGTCCTTTCACAACATTATTAAACACAAAACTGGGGTGCATGCTGTTCCTATGAAGTAGTGTGTTCCTATAACATAGTTTCCTGTGGACAGAAGTATTGAGCATACCATTACTGAGTCTATTTATGGCTACATCTAAGAAAGAAATCGCATCTCTTGAATAATTCAAGGTAAACTTTAGAAAAGTCGTGGAGTTATTCATTAACTCAACCAATTCCAAAAGTGTACTATCATCACCAAGCCAAATAAAGAAACGGTCATCTACAAACCTTCGGTATATACCCACGTGTTTCAGAAACAAGTCCATCTTAAAAAGAATACTTTCTTCCCACCATGCCATAACTAGGTTGGCGTAGCTATTGGCACAAGAGGTGCCCATAGCTACGCCATCCTTCTGTAGGAAAATTTCATTGCCAAACATAAATATATTATTCATCAAAATCGTGTCAAGAAAGAGAGATATCAAATCAATCTTTTCAGAAGAAAAATCAGAGTGGCTTCTTAAATAGTCCTGTATATACTGAATACCCAGGTCATTTGGAATTACAGTAAACAAACTGACCACATCTAGGGTCACTATAAGATATGGTAAACTATCATCCTGCCTACTCATATATGAGTATAAATCAAGCAAAAACTGCTTGCTGTCTCTCAATATATTACTATTTGCATCAACCATAGGTCTTAGATGTTACTCTGTAAAAATAGATAGTGGTTCAGTGATCCAGCCTTGGCCCGCCACTATTGGTCTCATAGGGGGTCTCATCTGTGACTTGTGGACCTTCGGTAAACCTTAAATGATTGGTATAAGAGGGTTCTTAACCTTTAAATAATCATATAATTCCTTAGTGATGGAGGACGACATAAGTAAATCATCTAACATATAATACGTCTGAAATACCTTGTCTGTTACTGTTTTCATATCTATTCTAACGTAAAAGTTAGCATCACTCAAGAGTTCTAACATAATGGAACTATATTCTTCAGTGTCCATAAGGACAATAGGCCCGCCTTTATCGGCTGGCCTAATAACCAAGGTCTGATCATTCCTAAGGTCTTTCAGAGCTTGTCTCTGAAGATAATTCAGGTTATTTTTATATCTCACTCCTTTACTTGTTTGAAAATAGTCGTATATATAACTTTCCAATTTTCTGGAAAAAACATCCACTATCGGGTGTAATTGTGGAATGTATGTACTGTTGGTACAAAAACAAGGACCATTCACCATGCTATTAGGGCCATCAAAATCTAGTTTAAGTTGAATATTCCTAACAAACATTTTGGCATCAATAATGGAATCAACGACATTACTTCTTTCAGAGGGGATAAAACTAAGTCCTTTATTTAAAACCTGTGTCTCATAAACAGTTAGGTCTCTGCTGGATAGATTAACTATCAGCGATTGGTTTTCTCCCACATTTTTTTCAACGTGGGACCGTGGTGTTCCTCGTTGGATCCTTTCCTTTTTTGTCTGCCCCTGCTTGCTGAACGCCTCCTCCCCAGAAACTGATCCTGGGCTATGGGGAAAGGGGTATGTACAGCTCTATCAATTGCAGATCGTACAGGTGGAGACACATTACTAAAACCTGATTTACGTCTGACTACAGCCTCTGTGTTCATAAGGACAATGTTTTTTGTGCTGTTCATATCTACAACTCCAGCTGAGGATGTACTTATTTCTACATTGTCTTGTGTGCATATCGTGTTGTTAGTAACAGTATTCGTAACATTCTCTATAGACAAGGGTTCATTCAATGCAGATAAACTATTGCTGTTCCATTATGTTAGAACTCTTGAGTGATGCTAACTTTTACGTTAGAATAGATATGAAAACAGTAACAGACAAGGTATTTCAGACGTATTATATGTTAGATGATTTACTTATGTCGTCCTCCATCACTAAGGAATTATATGATTATTTAAAGGTTAAGAACCCTCTTATACCAATCATTCAAGGTTTACCGAAGGTCCACAAGTCACAGATGAGACCCCCTATGAGACCAATAGTGGCAGGCCAAGGCTGGATCACTGAACCACTATCTATTTTTACAGAGTATCATCTAAGACTTATAGTTGATGCAAATAGTAATATATTGAGAGACAGCAAGCAATTTTTGCTTGATTTATACTCATATATGAGTAGGCAGGATGATAGTTTACCATATCTTATAGTGACCCTAGATGTGGTCAGTTTGTTTACTGTAATTCCAAATGACCTGGGTATTCAGTATATACAGGACTATTTAAGAAGCCACTCTGATTTTTCTTCTGAAAAGATTGATTTGATATCTCTCTTTCTTGAGACGATTTTGATGAATAATATATTTATGTTTGGCAATGAAATTTTCCTACAGAAGGATGGCGTAGCTATGGGCACCTCTTGTGCCAATAGCTACGCCAACCTAGTTATGGCATGGTGGGAAGAAAGTATTCTTTTTAAGATGGACTTGTTTCTGAAAAACGTGGGTATATACCGAAGGTTTGTAGATGACCTTTTCTTTATTTGGCTTGGTGATGATAGCACACTTTTGGAATTGGTTGAGTTAATGAATAACTCCACGACTTTTCTAAAGTTTACCTTGAATTATTCAAGAGATGCAATTTCTTTCTTAGATGTAGCCATAAATAGACTCAGTAATGGTATGCTCAATACTTCTGTCCACAGGAAACTATGTTATAGGAACACACTACTTCATAGGAACAGCATGCACCCCAGTTTTGTGTTTAATAATGTTGTGAAAGGACAGATAATAAGGGCCTCTAGATTCAATCCAACTAACGAAGGTTATATGAATGAATTGGATGGTATAAGAATTAAGTTGACAGAGAGAGGCTATAACAGGGAGACAGTTGAACAGACTATTTCAGAAGTTAATGAATTAAGGAATAACATAGCGAAGCCATATTTTTCTGAATTACCAATTTTTTCTGACACAAGTAACACATTAACTAAACGTGAACTTAGGGCTCCTATGTTTTTTACAAAAGATGCCTCACATCTAAGAGAACTTATGGCTAGAAATTGGGACATCTTACTATTAGACAATGACATCAAGCAGATTGTAGGTCCCAAACCACAAGTGTACTATAAGAACAGGCCAAATTTAAGAAGATTATTATGCAAACCAAGGAATATCTTAGAAAGGAAAGACATGACCAGAGGCAATTCGAACACCACACCATGTGATAAGTGTAACCAATGTATGTATATACATGATGGTACCACATTTACACACCCAATTACAAAGCAAGTATTTAATTTTAATACTATGACAAATTGTAGTAGTAGGAATGTTATTTACTTAGCCAGGTGTGAGGCATGTCCTGCGTTCTACATTGGAAAAACTAATAGATCCTTGAAGGAACACATTAGAGAACATATCTATCACATAAGGATAGGTTCTGACATTAATGCATTGGCCAAACACCACAAAGATGTGGGTTCTAGTCACACATTTAGATTCAGTGTTATACAAAAATTAGATGTCAATCCAAGAGGGGGCGATGTTATTAACTATACCCTAGAATGTGAATTAAAATGGATCATAAGGTGCAAAGCTGACCATATACCTGGGTTAAATGATAAAATACAAATTAAGCCTGTTCTAAGAAACAGGAAACTTAAAAGGAAGGCATAGATCTGGTCTTTATGTTTAATCTATGTACTTGTTGGACAATAGGGTCATTGTGATTCTATATGAGTTTGTTGCTTTTTGTAGCACAAATAGGCATCTAGTTATGTTCATTTTAATATATATATACATATATTTATTTATCCTTTTAGATATAAATACATTTTTCAATGTACTACTGTTTTTATTCTCTGTTTGTTTTTATTCTCTGTTTGTCTTTATAACAGTTGCGCTTTATATTGAATTTTCATGTGACTAATGCACTTTGAGAAATCATCCAATGAAATTAACTGGAGGGTTATTTAAATGTTAGAAGGGAAATGTGAAATGTATAAGTCTGAAGAAGCCTCTGGGTGAAAGCGCTTACTTATTTGTGATTAAACTGAATTATTTTATACCTTTGAACAGTGTCCTTGACTATTCTAAAGTCTAATAACAGCTGGATGATTTTTGGATTTCGTGCCACACAGGTACCAGCATTTTATGCAATTTGGTGTGCTATTTAGTATTTTACTGCTGGTTCTGTGTTCCGGTGGCTGGGTGTGCGTCTTTTGGATTATATACTAAATTTCAATTTATGTTCCCCATAACTTTTCTGTTAGTAATATTTCTTCATTTTTTAAGAATCTTGTATCTTCTAGTGCAAGTCCATGTACATCTCATTTGTTACACTATTCTAAAAACCTTATCCTTCTCACTATATTCTTAATATTATTCACATTTACAAAAATCACTCTAAAATTATTACTTTCCATTTTCCTTAACTTTGTAGAAATTATAATTTTGTTTTGTTTCTCATCTATTTCCTTTTCTTTCTTAATAAATGAAGAAGAAAAAAATAAACAAAAAAGGAGAAGATCATAGCTAAAACAAAAATTGTTTATTTATGGATAGTAAACACTTTCATTCAAAAAATATAAATGAACTTCTTCAGACATCCATTCAATTTAAAACATCCACTTACATACCTTTTGGACATTTTAGGATGTAATTACACACATAGTGAGCACCAGGATCTTGGTGACAACCAAATTGAGATGCATATTGTGAAAAACACTCAAGGCGACTTTTATATTTTGAGCTATGCATCTGTTGAAGTTGACCAGACAATTGCTGATATTTTAGCTAAGGGGCTTACTTTTATGCCGTTATGGAGGGCTCATTTAGCACAAACTTTGATTGATTTTAAAATGTACGTCCAAAAAGCTGAATTTATCATTGTTATTTAATAATAATGTGAATCAAAGTAAACAAAATGCATTTGCTAGTACATATAATCCACCATTGAATCCAGTTCTTGCTTTGTTTGATAATGTATATGAGATGGATTTTAGAGACTGGTTGAGCAAAAAACTGAATACGGAAGTGAACTTAAATATGTCAGGAGAAGAAAGCAAAGCTCTTTGCTCTAAGGGGAATAAATATCTGTGTGATGAAACCAGATAAATGGGGAGGATTGTTTTTTATGACCCCTGAAAATTCTAAGAACAAAATGTTGTCCTTACTAGATTCAGATAAATATGAGTTGGTATCATTAAATCAAATGAATGGGGCTTACCATAGAATTAGGTCCTACTTGAATGATTTATTCATTAATGAACAAATAGATATTGAATTATTTAACTATGTAGCAATGCCAGCAGCAATTACTCCATCCATTTTCCGCATCTCTAAAGTCCATAAAAACCTACAGAACCTACCCTTTCATCCAATTATAGATAGAAAGAATTCTGTTACATATTCTTGTGCCAAAGTAGTGGATAATATTCTAAAGAAATATGTAATGGATGAACCACAAATTTGTAGGGATTCTTGATCCTTTATGGACAATATTAATAGGTAATTGTTTAATGATGGCTACAATTTTTAACAGTGGATGTGAGAGATCTGTATACAGTTATCCCACATGATTTAGGACTACAGTGGGTGACAAATTTCTTAGTCGAAAAAGGAGCCCATCTAATGATATTAGATTAATCGAAGACATATTAGGGATTATATTAAGTAATTATTACTTTATTTTTGAAGGGTCTTATCATTTACAAAAGGAAGGAGTAGCAATGGGCTCTCCCTGTGGGGAAGTTTTGCCAATTTGGTTATGGTACACTGGGAAAAACACTTTATTTTTGAAGTGGGGCATATACATGAAAGAATCTCCTTTTATACCCAATTTTTGGATGACATTTTTATAATCCTAAAGGGTGACTTAGATCTTGCTTTAAAAATGGTACACTATATGAATAATAGTACCACTTTCTTAGAATTTACATTTAGTTTTAATTCTGAAAAAAATGATTACTTAGATGTTGAGTTGACAAAAACAGGGAAAATCAGGAATATGTGGTCAAGATTTTCTGGAAAAGTACATACTCAATTCCTTTCTGCATTTCATGAGTGGACATCTGTTCCACCAAAAACCTTCAGTTGTTAAAGGACAGTTAGTAAGGGTGGCCATAATGGTAGCTCTAGATATGGATTTTTTGGCTGAATGTACTAATCTCGGAACAATGTTTATAAGGCGTGAGTACCTCTGTGGTTAATTAATGAATTAACTCAGGAAATTCAGAGGAAGAGGGGTGATGGTTATTTTAGACCAATTTTAAGTAGTAAAAATTGTCTAGGATCCGTGATTGATCAACCCCATATTGATGAAAATTATAATGGTGCAGAGACCAATTTTGGATTGAGTTTTATTATGTATTACACTTTGGACTCTAATACATTAAGGGATATTCTGACCAAAAATTGAGGGATTTTAATGAATGATATAAATATGAGAGAAAAATTCAGTAAATCTAAGATTGTATATAAGAAGGGAGCTAATTTAAGAACAATGTTTCAAAGAGAAAAAAGGATAATTAGCACATACCCCTGTATGTTTAAGTGTGAAGCATGTCCTTATTGTTCAATGATAGATATAGGAAGAAGTTTCATGATAAAAAAATAGAAAATATGTTTCACATAAGAGGTACGATTGTAATACCAAAGGGTTGGTGTACCTGGCAAAATGGCAGGGATGTGTAGGTTTCTATATAGGTAAAACTGAACATAGAGTGAGGGATCGGATATGAACATATGTACTGTATAAGTATGATGAAGGAAAATAATGCATTGACAAAATGGGTTGAGATCAATCCAGGTCACACTTTTAGGTTTAGAGTCATAGAACAGGTACATTTGGGGTCAAGAGGAGGTCCAATAGGTCTTTATTTAGGAAAACTTGAATTAATGTGGCAATTAACACTAAATGCCTTCTGTTATCCAGGGCTAAATGATCAGTGTTCTATTAGCTGCTTGCTAAAATTAAAGAGCCTGTTGAGATGAAATGTAAATGAATTATATTTGTGAAATTTGATAATTACATGGATTAAAACTTTTTTGATATAATGATGAGTAAATATATGTATAACAACAATCTTTACAATTATAAACTAACATAAAAGGCACAGTAGCGATGCAGGCAGTAAACACAGCACTAACCAAAATGCAGGAAACAAAGCTGAAAAAAACGCTGCTTCATGAACTTTAAAATTCAGATTTATTGTCATACAAACAGAAGACGTGGTAAGCGCTTTCACCTGGATAGGCTTCTTCAGACCGAAAGAACCCCCCCGCTTGTACACCCTTATATGGCAAAAAAGGCGCTAAAAACAGATAAACCATTAAAGGCACAGTACAACTATCATGGTATACAACATAAATGAAGTGCTTACTCTAAAATACATTAACCATAGTAAAATAAAATAAAAACACCTATACCACTCATAAAACATGAATAGAGATGTATAAAAACAAAAAACTACATAAATTCATACTAATTGTACAACGCTAACAATAAATCCTCTCATAAAAATGCTCACATAAAAATGCTCTCATAATATATGTAAAAAGCACAGTCATACATATCACTTCAATCTCCTGGACTTCAGGAAAGGTCTCAATGGTACTTTCTCATTCAATCCAGGAAAAACATCTGCTCTAAGTCTAACAATCCATTTAGATTCAATACTCTAAGTTCTACCCCTCACACCCCCCCCCCAAAAAAAACTAGTGTGTATAAGATCTAGTACTTTAAAGCAAAAAAAGTGTGTGGAATCATAAGACAAGACATGTTTGGACAAAACATTGACAGTGGAATGACTCCTGATCTGGTAGAGATGTTCCCTTATTCTGTCCCTCAGCCTCCTGTCCATCTTGCCTACATAAAATGCAGCACAGGCTCCACAGGAGGCCAAATATATAACGTGTAGATTCACAGTTTGCATGAACTCTAACTTCATGGTTAGTGCCATTGACAGGGTGATAGAAATGGACATCAGTGTCTATGGAACAAGAATAGTTGCAACTACCACAGGGTACAGTACCAGCAACCCTATCACCTCCACCATCCATAACAGGATAACACAGCAATTTCTTTAAATTCGATCCATTCTTATAGACAAAACCTGGGGCAGCACCCACAATTTCCCTCACATTCGGGTCCAGTGTTAACACACTCCAGTGTGATCTAATCACATCCTTCAACCTACCTACATCCTTAGTATAATATAAGGGCACTCTGAAACCATGATTTCTACTCCCTGCCAGAACACCCTGGGAGTAGCCATCATGGTCCACTCCAGTCTCAGAGAAAAAGGGTGCAGCAGCTTGTTCCCTCAAATTAATGAGGTCTGCCAATCCTCTCTCCATGTCAGATGTCTGATATTCCCTGCTCTTAAACCTCTCACATAAATCCCTAACATCTGCCTCAAAACCATCCTGACTGGGAATATACCATCACGTCCTATATACCTGACCCCTCACAGTATTACCAAAGATGTAACCTGGATGCTTTCGCTTACATGGGGTTGATTAATTATCATTCACTTTTGTAAGCGTGCGATAATATAATATAGACCCCCAACAAACGATGGGTGTAAATCAGATAACTAATGATGGGCAAGATGTTGATTCACTGCCCCCCATGTGTGTACGCACACACACACACACACACACACACACACACACACACACACACACACACACCTTTGAGTATTAATTGCTAATTCCCCTAATCACCTAATTGCATTTGATTATAATTTAGGAGAAAATTAGAGCTCATTGGCAAAAACCCATGTAGATACAAGGAAGATACACAGATTGCACAGATTACACCCCATGTGGGAACCAAACCAGAACAACCAAGAGGTGTGATAAAAGAATACAGAATGCTATACCAGAGTGCTGTGCAAACCCATGCATTGCATCACCCTTAAAAGAAGCAAATGAATATACACTTCTATAAAGTAGTGAAACTGATGCTCATAAATACAGACATGTATTTTACTTTAACATGACTATAAACAAAAACAATTGTTATATTTTCATATGCATTACTTCAACATTTCAAGCTTTTAGTAGCAGCATCATGTTAGATATCTGCATTTTTAAAACACTCTGTAGCAACATATACTACCAAATTTAAATTCATGAGTTGTCAGAATATCTAACTGACTTTTATAGATAATTTTTTAGAGACAGA
Organism: Protopterus annectens; assembly: GCF_019279795.1. Lineage (NCBI taxonomy): Eukaryota > Metazoa > Chordata > Ceratodontiformes > Protopteridae > Protopterus > Protopterus annectens. The sequence goes on along the minus strand of NC_056748.1, from coordinate 453,814,417 downwards.
AATTCTTCCAAGGTCTCATTAGCTGATGATGGCTTATTTTAGATCTCAACTTTTTAAATGGATCTTTAAATGGTTCTGGTACAAGTTCTGGTCTTGCAACCACCTCTACAAATGTCTCTTGGAACTCCTCTTTGGATGTCTTTCTTCCACAGAAACACACTTTTAGAAGTACCTAGGATAACAACTCTTTAGCTCACAGTTTCAGTTATATAGATGGTAGATGTCTCATTTTCTTCTCAGAATATCACCAACTTATTGTTGGACAACAAATGCCCTTGGCTTCTGACACTTTTTTAAAAACAGTTGTTTCTTTTGTGACTTTGCTGAACGTTAACCATATTTCCTTCTTTCACATCACCTTCTTTCTGAATTGGTCCTGAGTAATTTGGTTTCAGTCTTTTTTGAACATGAGATTGGTTTTCACGTGTCCACAGAACAGACATTGGAATCTCCCTTTTAATCTACAGTCCATGAGTAACTCAGCTGGTGATAAGAGAATCACTATGGAGTAGTGAGAATGAATACATATAATAACTGTGAGTATCATTGTTATGAAGCCCATTTAAGTAAGATAAAAATAGTGACTGTCATTATTAAAACTTTCTACACTCTGAAAATGAGAGAGTGAGAGTGCACATGTTAAAGTCATTAAAATGCCAACTATGAATAAACACTACCTTATTGCTTTGCTCCACCCACACACACATTCTCTTACTTCGCTAACCAGTAAAGGGTCATATTGCTTCTGAGTAACGCAAATATTTAATTTTCCTATAAAAACACACATTCTCTTTATCTCTGTTATCACATTCTTAAATTTAAAGATGGAATGGGGTGAATTTTTATCACACTTGGGGACTAAAAAATTTGAACATTAGTAAACTTGTATTTATTTTAAGAGTGTTGCATTTTCAGACTATATCGAGTTTAGTTCACTAATATTTATTTGCTTTTCCAGTCTTCAGAAATAGAAGAATTCTATAAAAGGCTCCAGTGAAAAATATGCTCTGCTGTGATCACTGTTAATAATCTATGAATTCTTCATTGGATACTTTAGAATCTGTACTGATCGTTTGACTTCACAAACAGAATATATACAGTTGTACTCATACTTCTCAACTTCTTAACACAAGAAATCTGAGCAAAGTCTTAAATAAAGGGGGGGACAAAGACCCAAAAATAGGGACCAATTTTAAATATTGCTGTTGTAAACTAGGATATTGTTAGAATAACAGGTTTTGTGTTAGCTGCATTTCCCTAAGGATATGAAGTCTGAAACTCAAATGTATGTCATTATTTAGTGACTTCAGTCCTCTGTAGTTTGCCTTAAAAACAGAAATTTTATGAGGAGCAGACCAAAATTCTGCAAAAATCTGGACATTCTGCAGAAATCTCGACATTTGAGAGGTATGGCTGCACAATATGCTGAAATTCCCATTATGCTGAAAAATGTTTTAAACTCCATAGTTCTGCATATCATTAGTGATTGGATATTGTGAAACAGGCATATAGTTATCAAAGTTGTGCTTGTAATATCTATTAATTTCCTGACTTCCGAAAACTTCATGTAATAGTTTATGCAGTTCAGATATACAGTCTGTTGATAGTAACATAACATATATCTTAATCCTGCTTTGTGGTCTATCTGAAAGTGAATTATATAACTTAGCTTTATTTAGATTATTGTTATACAAAAAGAAGTATGAATTATTTTCTTGTATCTGTACGTCTTTTTAACAAAGTAACACAGTACAAACCCCTTCTTGGGCATTCTACAGCCACTCAAATCCCAGCTGCTTGAATTCCATTGATTCACAGCCAGGGACTCAAATGGCTTAACCTGTCTGCCCATTTGCTGAACAGGTGATTCAACCCGAATGTGAATTCAGAGATGCAGCTGCTGCAGGGGTTGGATGCAACCAACTGCTCACCGTAGAAAGGGTAATTTGGGAAGGGAAATAGTGGGGAGTTTAGGTTAGTGAAGCAAGCAGAGAGGATCAGAAAGTTAGGATTATTGAAGGGGAGGGAATTTTAGGTTTAGGGAACAATGAGTAGATTAGGGTTAGGAAAGGAAGGGGAAGATGATTTTAGGTTTACAGAGTGAATAGAATGTAGTAGAGGGTTACAAGTAGGGAGGAGAGGGGGATATTAGGATTATAGAGTGATCAAGAGGCATTCATAGGTTTGGTTTAGGGAGGGAAGAATGTTTTTATGTTTAGGGAGCAATCATGAGATTAGGGTCAGGGAGGGGAGGGGATTTTAAGTTTAGGGTGTAATCGTGAGATGAGGGTCAGGGAGAGGAAGGTATATTAGGTTTAGGGACTGATTAGGAGTTGAGGTTTAGGGTCTGGGTGGGCATTTTTAGGGTTTGGGTCAAGGTTCTGTGATCGTTAGAAAATCAAATGGAGAAACCACTCCTGACAAAAACACACAAAGCAAATACTGGCTGCCAGTGGAACCCATCTCCAGAAAACATCTGTTGGACAATCAGTCAAGTCACCACAATAACACTTTTATTTAAGCTTGCAAAATGTGCAATTAGCTTTTTGTCTTAAAAAAGAATTCTTCAGAATACAGAGTAGCTCCATGTTCATTAGTCCCTTATATACAAATATTCAATGCACCTAAGTTCATTAAAGTAATTAAATCGCAGTTAATAATTTCTTAAAGGTATATAACCAGGAAACCTTAACACATCATAAAAATATATAAAAAGTGTCATATCCATATTGAACACAAACTCATGACATAAACATGCTTACATTTATGATATTATAAATGTACTTTTCAAAAATGTTGTCACTATATTATTGGCATTAAATATAACATTTATTTTAATTAGTATGAATAAAAAACTCACATTGAAGACACTTGCCTATCTAGAATAAATTTAAAACTAAAACAATACATTAGTTCCAAAATTGTATAAAACCAGTATGAGGGGAACCAATTAGAGGAAAATGTCAGCTGGTAAAACTGAATAAAAATATGAATATATGGATCTACCTTAAGAACCCACTAACTTGACGCACACATGATCGAGACGACAACAGTGAAACAGCAGTTCATCAACTCCACACATCACTGACAGGTTACCAAGGGAAAGGAGCCAGTTGGTCAACAGTCATAAATTTGCTCTTTTTTCCACTGTGGTGTGATCTTGGAGTTGGTATATTTAGTTGGGGTGGGGGGTGGGTTCGTATTGTTTTGCTGTGGCTTGTTTTTATTGTTGACCGACTGCCTTTTTTTCTCTCGGTAACCTGTTGGTGATGTGATGAGTCTATGAACTGCCATTTTGCTGTTGTTGTCTCGATCATGTGTGTTTTGAGTATGTGGGTTTTTAATACTATAAAGTAAACCTGAATATATACATATATATATATATATATATATATATATATATATATATATATATACGCAGTGATATTTGCCCGTTAATATTTGTTAACCTTTTGTTTTAATACCAGTACTAAAGAAACACTGTCATTAATACCTGAGGGATGTGTTGCATCTGATTCAATCTGCCAACTTAATTTGCTTACCTCAAGATAATCCTTTCATGCCCCACCTCTTGGGTTGGGGGTAACTATTTCTAAAATAGTGAACACAAAATGTTTAAAATCAAGGCATAAAGAAGAGTGTTTATATAAGGCATTTTTTGTATTCTTTGTCATGATATCATACTTGGGCTCATAAATTCTTTTTAAGCTGCCTCTCAGTTTTGCCTACTTAGAAGGCTGAACAGGTGGCACAGATAGCCCAAGTATGCCACTCATATATTCAGTATTCAGGCAGTTATCATCCTGAGGGTAAATAATAGTTTTAGCCTGTTTTTTTAATTGGATAACATGTTGATCAAGAATGTATTTACATTAAGCACAATGTCTACTAGATCATATCTAATCTTGCTACTATTAGAGGTTGTTACATGTTGTAGCTTAGTAAGAAATTAGCTAGATTTGGTGTCCAATTTTTTCTGCAATATTACCTCTACTAGTTCCTTAAAGTTAGTGTGAAACCTTTGTAAATGTGTGCAACTCCACAAATATATTTCTGGGTACCTATCGACTGTTGTTCACACCTCCAGCACATTTCCCTGAATCCCTGGGAACATTTTTTGTAGACTTGCTGATGTGTAAAAATATTTGTGCAGGTATTTCCAGCCAAAAATCTGAAACCTCCTTTCTCGTGTTACTTTATTTATTGTTCTACATACCTCATCCTAATGATCTCTCAAATTACTTATTTCAAGGTTATTTTCCCAGTCCTTTCCAAGTCTTTAATCCTTTTTTTCTGTGCTTTTCCTGCTTTACTTTATTCTACTCACTATTTTTTCTTGAGTTGCATTTATCATTCTCGCTCAACCAGCATTTGTATTAATCGTGGTCTTTCTTTGTGTTCCCTCTGTGTCTTTTTATCATATTCTTTTAAAGTCTGAATTAACATCTTGTAATATAACCATTCCATTTTGTTTATTTGATATAGTTCCTTGAGCTCTACCCAATTCATAATTTCCCCTACCTTTCCTTAACTGCTCCCAGAAGTTTATTGCTCCCTTTCCATAGGAGCGTCCCCACCTGAGGTCTTGCCATGCATACAGATCTGTTTGGTTTAAAACCATGAAGAAGAACACAAACCAAGAAAAACAAGGTCTGGTAAAAGGATCAGGAATAGATGCAATTATAGGTTCATAGGTTCATAGGTTGGTATCTGCCCGAAGGCATATATTAGCCCAGCCACATTGTGCGGTATTCACCGCCCCTTTAGTAGTTCCCTAGACCCTTGTACTAGCAGCTAGTACCCTTGGACCCTATTTAGTAGTGCTGTTGGTGTGATCCCCGGTGTGAACTTTCTGTTACCCATCCACTCATCAAGGTTCCTCTTGAAGAGTGATTGTGAGGAGCTCTGTCTTATGTAGAGCGGGACCCTGTTCCATAGGAAGGGAAGTCTCTGCGAAGGGAATCTATCCCTCCAGCATGTTCTATTCATTGTTGTGTTGAGGTTTATATCCTTAGAGCATGTAGCTCGAGTAGATTTGGTTTTGCTAAGATGGAGCATGTTCAACAATTCTGGGTTGGACATGGCTCTGTACGTTAGACAGAGATCACCTCTGAGAAAGCGGTATGCAACAGAGAACAGTCTTAGCTTTTTCAATCATGCTGCATAGGGCAACTGTTTGAGGCCAGTAATCCTCTTGGTTAGGTACCTCTGTGGTCTCTCCAGCTGCTGGAGATGTCTAGCCAGGTACATTCCAATTGGTGCATTGTACTCAATAATGGGTCTGATGAGGGAAGAGTAGAGGGGCACCATTACATCCTTAGATCTTGATGTGAACCCTTTTGTGATCAGATGGGTCACATAGAAGGATTTTCTAACCATTTTGGCAACATGGTTATCAAAGGAAAGCTGACTATCTATTTGGGTCCCTAGATCCCTTATTTCTTCTTCAGATTTCAGGGGATTACCTCCTATGTTGTAGTTTGCGGGTACTCTGTTTTTTCCAAAGGGGATTACTACGCATTTTTTTGCATTTAGCTTGAGACCATGGCTTTGACACCATGCATCAGTCTAATTTAGGCCCTTCTGGAGGATCTCCATGTCAGCCGGAGACTCTGTTATAGCACCCAGTTTGCAGTCGTCTGCAAACTTAGTCAGCCACAGCCCTTCCGTGCTTGCCTGTACTTCTGAGAAGTATATGCCAAACAGGAGGGGCCCCAGGACAGAGCCCTGAGGCACACCACTCGTTACTGGTCTGGATTCGGACATAGATCCCGCTACTCTTACTTTATGGGATCTGTCTGAGAGCCAGTTTGCGATCCATCTTGTGACGTAAGGGTTTATGCCCAGGCTGGTGAGCCTATCAATAATACCTGAATGGGGAATGGTGTCAAATGCTTTAGCAAGGTCAAGGTAAGCCGTGTGTACCTCCTTTCCCTTATCTATAGCCTGAGTAACTGTCTCAAAGAAATCCACCAGGTTCAGGAGGCATGATCTGCCCTTGACGAAGCCGAACTGTGTGGGGTCCAGTGACTGGAGGTTCCCAATCTCTCCATTTATGAGTTCCATAATGATTCGCTCCATAGCCTAACAGATCAGACTGGTCAGGCTTATTGGTCGGTAGTTCCCAGGGTCAGTTGTGGCCCCACCCTTGTGTAGCGGGACCACCGTTGCCGTGCACCATTCTATGGGCACATATCCTGTGGAGAGGCTGAGACTGAACAGGGTATTAAGATGTGGGGTTAATTCCTTTTGGAGCTCATGTATGACACAGCCTGGGACACCATCTGGTCCCATGGAGGCAGAGTTTTTAGCTTTAGATAGAGCCTTGTTAATCAAAGTATCAGTAATAATTGGACTTACACAATCCCCTGGAATGGTAATATGCCCTGTAGGTGGTGAGGGGGGAGAGAAATTCACTCAAGATGACACAAAATTTATTGTTGAAACCCAGTAAATAAGCACTTTGGTCTCTGTTAATTCAGAGACTTCATCAGAACATTAAAAAACACATTTCCATAGTATAAAAACATTTTAAAACACACACACACACCTCTCAGTCAACTAATCAGAAGCCATATCTACTAACTAGCTGGAACAACTTAAAGTGTCATTACAGCATATGGGAAGCAAGCAAGTAGACACCAATATATTAAAAATCAAGTACATACATCTATTTTAAAATACTCAGTACATACAAATAAATCTTGTAACAAGCAAATACATATAGAACCCCCTTTTTTTATTTCATATCATATTATCAATAACACATCTATAAGAATGCATAACTTAAATGCATACAAAATGCCTAAAACTATCTCTCAAGGTCTTTAAGTTTTAAGAAACAGGAAACAGAAAAAGAATAATTTAATCCAGGCCATTACATGACATTAATATGAATCTGCCATAATGCTTCCTGTCTTTCAAGATGAAGTGTCCATTGACCCCCCCCCCCCAGCATCTAAATCTAGGACTTCCAAAATAGTAAACTTAAAGGAATGACCAGGACTATCCATAAAGTGATTTGCCAAAGCACTCATATCTTTTTTTATCCTAATATCCCTTAGATGTTCATAAACTCATGTTTTAAATTTCCTTTCAGTCTTGCCTATGTAAAAACATGGGCAGACTGTACATATGGCACAATATACTACTCTCTCTGTATAACAAAATGATTTTTTCTGTAACCTAATCTCCATATTATTAATCCTAACAGAAGTCCCTTCTAAAATGGAGGTGCAATATGCACAGGTACCACATCTTTTCATCATACGCAAGTGTGGTCCCTTTTGATTAACTTCTAACACATTTTTCAAACTATTACCCCTTCGGTAAACTATATCCAGTTTCTCACCCACACAGTTTCTTATATCTTTATCACTTGATAAAATCACCCAATTTTTGTACAGAACATTGGCAAATTGTTTGCTGTTCTTATTATATGTCGTAATGAATGCATATTGAAAGTGTTGGTTGTCTAGTCTCATACTATCATTCAAACAAACATCATTGTGCAATAAACCATGAACTATATCCACATGCTCAGTGGGGTGAAACTGGAAACCTGTCAATAACGGGTGGAAATGACCCCTCTCCCATTTGTTAATGACCTCAACCATAATCTCATTTACCAATTTTAGTGGGTAACCTCTTTTTAAAAACATCCTCTTAAGTACCTCACATTTGTCCAAAAAAGTCTCAAACAAAACGATATGGGCTGCTCTTACAAATTGTCCCTTGACAACCGCTCTCTTTTGTTTGTAAGGATGTGCACTCTCGTAGTGAAGAAAAGTATTCAAATAAGTCTCCTTCCTATAAATTTGGGATGTAAAAGCCTTAGTCCTAGTATCCTTTGTAAGTTTTACATCGAAGTATGAAATCACTGTTTTATTGACACAATGTGTTAAACTTAGGAAAGTGGTAGCCTGGGTAATGTATTCTAAAAAAAAATCACCAACTGCCCCCTCCGGACCATCCCAAAAAATAAAAATGTCATCCAAAAACCAAATGTACATCTGACAGTTGTTGTAATAAGGGGAATTATACAGGTACTTTTTCTCCCACTGCAACATAGCTATATTTGCATACAACCCACCACATGCTGATCCCAAGGCCACACCTTCTATTTTTAAAAAAATTACATTCTCAAAAATATGTAATTATTGGTCAGAACCAGTTCCAACAAGTGTTCATACGTCGTAGAACCACAAACTGCAGACCAGCAACACGAAAAAAAGGAAAAAAGATTTAATGAAATCCAAATCAAATGAAACTTCTCTAGCGCCTCGGCCACTTGCCTTTAACAGAGTATTCATACGTGTTTATTAGTACCTGTGGAAGCCCCTTCTCAAACAGGTATTCACAGAACCATTCCATACCTAAACCACTGGGTATAACCGTATATAGATCTTTAACATCAACTGTGACAAATGAACCTAAGTCGCTATATTCCATTCTGTTAATTCTGTTGAGAAAATCCCATGAGTTCTTATATAAAATCAGTTCACTCATTACCAAATTTTTTAACTTAACATCTAGAAATTTGGCCAAGGGATGTATTATAGACCTTCTTGCATAAACAATTGGTCTCATGGGTGGCTTTAAGAGATCTTTACGAATTTTCGGTAAACCAAAAATCACAGGTGTCTTGGGGTGGGGTACATTCAAAAACTTAAATTTATCAATTGAGATGCTACCTTCTGTAAACAAATCATTCAAATGACATTTTACCTTTCTACATGTCCAATTCAATTCATTTAATCAGGCTTTTATGTAAGTCTTACCCATCAAAATTTCCCTCATCTTATCGTTATAATCAGAGGTGTTCATAATCACAATACCACCCCCTTATCTGGTTTCCTTTATTTATTTTATTTTATTTTATTTTTTATTTTACATTTGTTTACCGGGAAAGTCCGACTGGACACGGGTCCATTTTCAGCAGAGGCCCGGGGAGAAAAGCTCCACAAGTAACACAGTACATTACAATACAATACACGAGAGAGCAAAAAATACAGCATACATTCATACCACAATATGGCAGAGATTAACAACTCTTACAAAAGAAAATCATTGAGGTACATAATAAACTTAAAACAACATTTTTTTTTTTTTTTTGTACAGTTATAAGCTCAGTAAGGTAAATATCAACGAGTTAACAAGCTTTCAGGAGAAAGCTGTTTGTACATAGCTGAAACCCTGAGACATTCTCATGGTATAGATTAATCTGGGGAGTAGCATGAGCATAGACAGTCATTTAGATACTGGGTTTTCAGGAGTTTTTTTAAATGAAAAGTGGAGGGAGTAGAATTAATATGGCTTGGTAGTGTGTTCCAGTTTTTGGCAATGGTGCTGTCAAAGAAGGATTTGCTAGGATAATTTTTATGCTTGATGACAGTTATGAAGTTCTGGTTACTAGATCTTAAGGCTCTAGAGGGAATGTGGGGCTGAATTAGATGCTGAAATGCTGGGATTTTATCAGGGAAGTAGTAGAGTTTGTGTGCTATAGAGAGTTGATTGAGTAGAAGTATATGAGGCAACTCAAGCCAGTTAAGCTGCTTAAGGGATAGACAGTGGTGGGACCTATATTAGGCTTCAGTAACAAACTTGGCAAACTTGTTATAGCAAGATTCTATTTTGTTAAGATCGGTTTGGCGGAGATTAGTCAAGATGGGAGAGGCATATAGGAGGATGGATAATAGAAGATGAGTCCTTGCAATGGTTGCTTTGGTATGTTTAGTGATAAAGTGTTTGTTCCTGTAGAGGAGTCCAAGCTTTTTGTTAACCTTCCTGAAGGTTTATGCTGTGTGGATGTCGAATTTCAGGTTATTGTCTATTTCTACACCTAGCAGTTTGGTGCGTGTGGTTGGACTGATTTGCATGTTTTCTTTGGAGTTGATAGTGAAATTATTATTTAGGGGACGTGATCTGCCTGGGCTGAAAGTAATTAGTTTTTTTTTTTGTGATTAAGAAGAAGTTTGATGTTAGTGAACCAAGTTTTGGCTAGGGTAAAGTTGTTTTGGGTTAGGGTTTGCAGTTCATTTAGGGTGGGGGTGGCACATATAAGGGTGGTGTTGTCTGCATACTGTACTACTGAGGCAGAGGGTGAGGATGAAGAGATCTGGTTAGTAAATAGAGAGAACAGCAAGGGGCCAAGTATGGACCCTTGAGGGACTCCTATGATTACTGGTAACAGGGAGGACAATTGATCCTGGCAGAGAATTGCTTGCTGATGGCCTGATAAATAGCTGTTGAACCATGATATAGAGGAGGGACTTATATTTAGGGTAGATAGAGTTTTAAGAAGCATACTGTAGCCTTCCATGTCAAAGGCTTTCGATAAGTCTAAGAATATGGAAGATACGAACAGACCCTTGTTTCTATGGTGGTTACTATGTTGGTGAATAATAGTAGTACTGTGGTGGTGCTATGGGAAGGTCTAAAGCCATGGAGAGAAAGTTGTTATCTTGGAGGTGCTGCATTAGTTGAGTATGAGCAACTCTTTCTAATATTTTGGAGAAAGGTGATAGGATTGCTATTGGGTGATAATTGGTGAGCTCTAAGGAGTTACCTCCTTTGTGAAGTGTAATGATATGTGATGTTTTCCATGAGGTGGGTATTTTGCATTCTGATAGAGACCTATTTATGAGAACAGAGACAGGATAAGCTATAGCATCAGCTGATATCTGAAGGAAGTCTGCTGGTAGGTTATCAGTTGCTAGGGTGGTTGGTTTCAGTTTTCTAAGGAGTTTGGAAATTACCTTGGTGGACACAGAGTGAAGGTTAAAAGTGGGGGTATTGTTTTGTCTATTGGGAAGGGTTAGGGTAGTTATTGGTGTGTGGCTACTAGTACTATTTTGGGCATTGGCAAAGGTCTGGACTGTTTCAGTAAAGAATTTGTTAAATTGTGTGGGAATGTTCTCAAGATTATTTGGTAGCACAGGGGTTGGAGTAGTGGATTTTCCTGGGTGCAATATGCCATTTATAGTGGCCCAGAATTTTGGGGGGTTGTGAGCATATTTTTCTTGCATGTTTTTATAGTAATTAGTTTTGTCTAATTTTATTTGTTTTTGGCTTTGTTATAGAGTTCTAGATAGGTTTGTCTCAAAGTAATGGTTTTATTTTTCTAATATTGAATCTAGGCCTTGTCCCTTTCTTTTATTATAGTTTTAGTATATTTTCTTAGCCATGGTGTGTAGTTAGTTTTTACTCTAATGGTTAGGGAGGGTGCATGATGGTTTAAGATTTTTAGGAAGGTTGTGTTAGTGTTCTATGGCTTCATCTACAGATAGTTGTTTTAGGGGAGTCCAGTCGCAGCTTTTTAGTGCATTGATGAAGTCAGTAGTTATAAAGGTCTTTTTGTTGCGAACTACTCTTAGGATGGGTAGGATGATGGTTTGGGATTTGTTCTTAATTAGGTAGGTTGGCTGATGGTCACTTAGACTATCTGGAAGACAGCCAGATTGCTGTGCACGAGTGGGGTCAGATACCAGGATCCAGTCTTCGATGTACTGGAGTTTTTATGTTTTGTCAATTCTAGTGCAGTGGTTATAAAGGCAGAGGGATTGTGGTCCTAATACAGATATTATTCCTTAATATTTTCAACCTATCAGCTTCCCCTTCAGTTAAATTAGTTACTTTCTATCATACCTATGATCACATATATCAGTTTCACATAATTTATCAAATAACTGAAGATAAGGATGAGCAGGGGGGTTAAAGGTACTCTACACATGAAGTGGGTTCCTTGTAGATTCAACACCATGAAACAATACATTCAAATTGAATTTCCTAATATAATGTTTTAAATCTACTAAAGTTACCCCATGTCCAAACCTTTTCTGGGACAAAGGTCAAACCTCTTACAAGTAAATCACAGTCCAGCACATCAATAGGTATTGTGGAATAATTGATCACTTTGAAATCACCTCCAGAATTCAAATGGATACACAAAAATTCAGATATATACTCATATCTTCCTATTATCAAAAATCATCTGAATTATCAGAAATAATCCTGTTGGGTAGATCTCTGTTTCCTACACATTATTTGTTCGATTCCTAATTCATTTAATGGTTAAGTGTCTTAGTTGATTCCAATATTCTGATTTTATTGTCCTGTCAGTTAACTTTCTCCAATATTCTACACTTTCACTTGCCATCTTTTCTGCTTCCATCTGTATTAATATTTTTTTCCAATTTGCACTGTAATCATTTTGCAACTGATAGATTAGTTTTATCTGTGTTGCCTTATAATATTCTTATAGTTCCGGTTCTCCTCTAGTATCCCTCCCTTAAGATTCCACCATACATTCTCATGTTACATTTTGTTTCTTTTTAACCCATGTAAAGTTGTTCAAGTCTTTCCATTTCTTGAGTGCCAGGGTGTAAAGAAAAGATTGTCCCATGTATAGTACCAGAGGGACCACACACATTTTTAATACTTGCATTTGCATATCTAAGTTCAAGGTTACTGTTTCCCACTTCTTTATTAATCCCTTAATTTTGCTAAGCATCTCATTCCATGTTTCTACTGTAGACTCTCTTGATTGCTTAGCCAGCTGAAGGCCCATCTTTTTAGTAACCGAATCAGTCTTTTGTCTTGGTCTAGTCTGAACGTATCGCATACCATAACAGCATCAATAATATTAATAACATCTTCAAGCCTCTTGATCATTAATTATTCATTATTTATTTTAGTTTCCTGAATGGGTTTATGAGTTTTTCCAAAGTCATGACCTGGGCCCTTTAGGGCAAGAATACAGAAATTGCAGCTGTTAGTAACAGTTTTAGATTTTCTAATTTATAAAGGGAATTTTGGTTGACAGTAACAGCTTTCATTTGTTTAACAATTGGTTAAATTACACAATTTCAATTGACAGTAACAATTTTCATTTGTTTTACAACTGGCTGAGTTATACAATAAAATATGGATTACTATAATCATAGTACATGGCTTGGTCTGTTATGTGAGGATAAATTGGTTTAGGGAGAAACAGTAAAATCAAAATTGTTTGCAGATAAGTTATAAGCAGTATAAACATAACATACAGGTTGTAAATCTACTAACAAATTATGAGAATGAATTGTAGCCTTAAAGAGTAAACATTACTCATAATAAGTACAGTCCTAAGGTAGGTCTAGTATAGCAGTGTTACAATACAACATCTAACATTTCCTTTTCTATGCACAATATATACAAAATTTCCCATCTTTGGGTATGCAACAGCTTTAGGTATTGTTCACAACTCTGAGTATGGCTGGCTTGGGAGAACAAGTATTGCTGAGCACATTACCCATTATCCCTAATGCATTTGCAAGCTATTTCACTTTGAAGATAATCTGCTAGAGAAGATTTAAATCCTTGTGGCATATCCTGGCCTTTTATTTTAGGAATTAGGCTATCCTGTAGAGTAGAGCCAAGTCTCTAGAATGTATGCTGTCCAAGAGATGTTTTGAAAGGTGGTCTACTCATTGAGATCCCATTTTCTTGACTGCTTCTGAAAAAGTATGCTTGCTTTCTTTGTAGGTTTTTTCTTCTTAAAAAGGGTACAATGACCTTCCTTTTAAGACTTTGTGTATCAGTGTGCCTAGTAGGTGGAAATATCTTTCAGTTATTGTTAGCCACTTTAATTCCTTAAGAATCTGCAGTGGTGTATATGAGGATCTACAAGTAGTGAAAATCTGCAGATGTTGTTTTCGCTGATCTGCAGTATACAGATATAGCATTAGAGTGAGACTAGTGGTGATTGCATGTATTCAAACTTTGGAGGAGAACATTTTTAACAAGATAAATAAGTGCAGCAGATGAGAGAAGGTGAGGTAGTCTATAGCAGAACTTCAGTTGTGTTAGATGTTTATTAACTATATCGTCAGTAGGAATGTTAAATTTAAGGGAAGGGTCTAGACTAAGGCCTACATATTTATATTCTAATAACCTGAGAATGATATTGTTATGGTTATCTGTTACTGTGCATATAGGCAATTACTTCACTTTGTTTGGGGTGGAAAAGAGCATACATTAGTTTTTTGTGGTTAAATAAGAAGGTCTTTCTTAAAGTCACTGGTCCATTGGTGCAAAATAGTTCTTTGAAACCCTCCAGGCACTGACAAAAATAACAAATGGAAATTAAAAGAATATCTATCTTTACGTATCTATTTACTTTGCTTGGAATTCCCTTCACCATGATTGGTTTAGCAGAATCCATACCATAACTAGTATAAAATGCAGAGGAATAGGTTGAATTTAGCATAGTAGATACCACCTATTCAACAGATAATATTCCCACCTAATGATTATTGAGATTTTCTGGGCTTATGTATGAATGAATTTTGTCAGAATTTAGAGCAGCAACAGGACTATGCACCCAGTTAGCTGGGCAGTTTGTTTCTATTTATAATAATATTCTCCATTCTATTATTCGCCTTTTTGGTCTACACATCACGGGTACAGGACCTCCTGGAACATCCCTTGGAAGATGTTCTGCTAGTAATAACTGCATATGATGAACTTCTAGCAAAAAGGCCAGAATAGTAAGCAAGCTATTACACTCACAAAACAGTCTGAGCAATTTGCCAGAAATTCATCATTTTCAGTTACCAGAAGTGCATCTTACAAAGGACGTCCCATCAGGTTCAGTGGCCTTGATGAGTGTATGTGGTAGGTGAACATAACTAATATGTGCATATACAGTGCCTTACAGCTTATATCCACATTATTAGTTATGTTCACCAAGTTTCTGAAATTCAGGACAGGCCACTGCCTGAGCTACAAATAATCGCCATCACCATCTCAAAGGAGGCGGGTTTTTTTTTGGGATGGGAAGAATTGATTATTAAAACTTTAGAAAACATTGACAATACAATACAATTAGAATAGTTTGAGTTAGTTGTTAGATTTAAGATTTAATTGAGGCAATGTGTTAGCAAAGTAGTGGAATAAGCTACAGAACTCATGCCTGGTATACCAGAAAGAAATCTGCTGAAATGGGAAGAGAGAGGGAGAAGCATGAGAAAAAGGCAAGGATTTTTAAATGTTGGGAATGTGACACCCTCATAGCCTCTGCAGTTATTGGAAGCCCAAAGCCATGTGCTTTTTTGGAAGGAAAGTCGAGTACATACTTAAAACTAAGAAACTAAGATGCTGCCAAAACTCCCTAACAAAACACAGAAACATGGAGTGGGACTGAGATACATCTAATTTGTATGGCATGATAGGCTACCCAAGGAATATAGTTGAAGCTTCACAACTCAGTAGATTTGTAGTAATACAGAAGCCATGCTCTAAAGGGTGAAAATCTTACCCTACAATGGTGAAGTGAGACAGACTGACTCCATACCTCTCAACCTCTTGGTGCAGGAGTGACAAAAGATAAGAAAAATGAAAGGAAAGTTTCTCCTTCTGGTACTTTAGACAACAAATGATGTCCTTCTATAACACTGTTGCAGTGTTCTTTATAGAGGGGATGTCCTGCCCACTGCAGCCCATGCCAGTATGAAAAAGCCTAAAAAAGATCATATATGCACAGTACGTCACATTTATGCTCCCCAAGCAGAATGTAGGGCCTAAAAGAGACATATGGATGCAGCTAGTTAGGACTTCTTTTGCCACCAGTTCAAACACCATTTTGCCAGTTGGTTTGAATGCCTTGTTGCTGTACTGAATATTCAGCAACACCAGATAAGTGCCTCATTGGAGTTGTTTTTTTTTTTGTTTTGTTTTGTTTTTTATATTCTTGGTACCTAGAGTTCATATCATCCAAGAAGGGAAAAATGTCAGTCTGGAAAGCAGATTCACCATAAGGATAATCACAACCAGTGTTTGTATTGTTGGGCGCTTCCCACGACCATACCCCTTGTAGTATCTGCAAGGCATTTGTGCCTAAGACACTCAAAAGCCGTTTGTCTTCCCTGGCCATTTATCTTGAAAACCAGCAGCTTAAACAGTTAATCCAAGGTACCATGGCAGAATTCTTTAACCCTGAAATACTCCCACTAGGTAAAAAGAAGGCCAAGAAGTCTTGGCTGAATTAATTACCTATCCAGCTTCCACTAGACTTCCCTCTAGAAGCCAGTAATAGCTCTTTAGGTCATTTCGCATTTACGTTAGATTTCTGTGCCGCGACCTCATCAGTGGCCAGCATGGATCTGTTTTTTTGCACATCCTCTGAGGCTTTGCAGGTGTCTGCTCCAGATGTCAATGTAGAACCGTGGTTGTTTATCTCAGAGGGTCCTAGAGGGATTCCACAGATATTGGTCATGGTGGATGTTCCTAGTTCTCTTCTTGAATCCTGTCAAGGATCAGAACCTCTGGTAGTTGTTAGGGCTGATGTCCCTTCTAAGAAAAGGCAAAAGCTGAAGCATGTTTCAGTCCATCCTATGGATTCTCAGAGAGAATGCCGAGAGTTTACTGCAGACTTGTTTTCTGACTTAACGGCCCAAACATCTCCTCAAGGGGTTTCAGTACCACTCCTCCTTGGAGCTCTATCCCTGCTAAATGGCTTAGGGAAGAAGATTCTTCAGATGAGGATTCGGTGTCTGGAGAGGGGTCTTTGTCCTATTCTTTACAGATGCTTTCATCTTTGGCTTATGGTTCTGGTGAAGAGGATTCTGTTAGCCCTGAGTCTCCTTTTGAGGAAATGCCCTTTGGGATTGCAATTGTTAGGATGATGGAATTCTTTCAGTGGGATTCTTCTCAAGTGTCGGATATTCAGAGAAGATATGAATTGCTTCAGATGGATGCTCCTAAACCATTGTCAGTTTCTCCTTTGTTGGCTGCCTTGTTGGATACTTTCATTGCTGCTTCCAAGTCTGATTCTCAGCCTTCTGCTCTTAAGAAATTTGATAGGTTCTATAAGGTTCCTGAGGATTGTCTGTTTTTCTTTAAACATCCTTCTGATGATCCTGCTGTGGTGTCAGTCTCTTCTGACAAACCTTCTAAACTTTTGCCCTCTTCCAAACTTTTGCCTTCTGATAAATATGGAAGGGCAATGGAGAGGATTGGCAAGAAAGTCTGTACTGCTTCTACTTTGGCCTTTAGGGATAGTAATTACCAGGCCCACATGTCTAGGTATTCTCTGGCCTTGATTGCTTGGACTTATTAGGTTATCATTGTCCTCCCTGAGTCTGATGGCAAATCCCCTGCCTTATCTTTTTAGGTTCTGCTTCTCAAGTGGGTTGCCATTCTATTAAGTGCAGCTATGATTCCGCTGATGCTTCTTCTAAGACTGCAGGTTTTGGGTCCATCATGAGGCGTTATTCCAGGCTTCATCTCCAGTCTCTACCTGAGGACATTAAAGCCAGGTTGTTGGATGCTCCTTTGGATAATACACATCTTTTTGGGACAGCTGCTGCTGCTGACATGTTTAAGTCTCTTCAAGAGAAAGGCAAAACCTTGCAAGACCTTAAACATAGTTATGTCTCTCCTATCCCTAAGTACCAGAGGAATATTCATTCAGGTCTGCTTTTGTTCACAGGCAACCCCACCAGGCCTCTAAGGGTAGGAAGGGTGGGAGGCAAGCCCCCTCTGCTAAGGCTTCTCAGATTTCTGTGGCCCAGAAGCCTCCCTTATCTGATAAGAATGCTTGTCTTTTTTCAATCCCCCCTTCTTTTAGACCAGGTTCCTTTGCCAATTCCGCTCTTCCTTTGTCATCCAAATTGGTGTCTCATCACTTCAAACCTTTGGGTTCTTTTATCATTCATCGGGGTTACTTCATGTTATGGAAATCTCAACTTCCTTTTTCCGGGATTCCTCAACCTCCTCAAGAGCAACTTTTTCATTTTCCAGAGGTTCTAAGGTCCCTTTTGAGCCAAGGAAACATTCAACCTGTCCTCCCTTGCAAAGTGGGAATGGATTTTTATTCCAGAATGTTCCTGGTTCCGTGAAAGGAGGGTACTTGGAGACCTATTTTGGATCTATCCCAGCTCAACACCTTTGTCGAGATCCCTTCTTTTTGGATGCTTATTCTTCAAACTCTGTTTCCTCTTTTATTGCCTCAGGCATTTCTGGTGTCCTTGGATCTGAAAGATGCTTACCTTCATATCCCTATTCACCCTGTCGTTAGGAAGTTTTTACATTTCTCTGTGTCTTCCTCTCATTTTTACTTTGCCCTTTGGCCTCTCTACTGCCCCAAGGGTATTCACAAAATGCCTAGCTCCTGTGATTGCCTTCTGCGTGCTCCAAGACATTCAGATTTTTCCTTTTATAGATGACCTGTTGCTTCAGGTACCTTCTCCCAGTTGATTGTTAGAGGATCTGCAGTTCACCATCTCTCTTCTTCCAAGTCTGTGGTCTACTATCAACTTCCAAAAGTCCTTCCTGACTCCCATTCAAGGATCATGTGTATCTGGGATGCATGATTCAAATGGTGTCAGTGTTGGCCTCTCTTCCCCAGACAAAGGTATTGTCATTGACAGTCTTCTTCCAGTCTCTTCTTCCTCTGACTGCCATGCCAGCCAGGGAGTTTCTTTGGGCCCTGAGAGTCATGGTTTCTGCTGTTCTAATGCTTCCTCTTGCCAGAAGCTTCTATGGTCCTCAAGTCAGTTTGGCTGAAGCATCGTCACCCTCTGAAGTTCAGTGTACCTCTCCTTCCCTGTCTCAAGAAGGGATTAGAGTGATGGATTCAACAGTTCACTCTCAAACCAGGCCAGCCCTTTCAGCCTTCAGTCCATTCACAAGATCTGTTCACTGATGCCTCAGACATGGGGTGGGGGCTTCTCTTGGTCACCTGAAGGTTCAGGGTCTTTGGCCTCCCCATCAGAAGTCAGAGCATATCAACATCAAAGAGATGAGAGCTCTGATACTTGTCCTTCAGAGTTTTCACCCCATGTTCTCTCCAGGCTCCTTGAAGGTGTACACAAACAACACTACAGTGATGTTGTATGTCAACCATGGTATTTCAACAAGTGGGGGGGGGGGGCACAAAATCTTACCTCCTCTGCAGGATGGCTCTTCAGGCTTGGGAAGTGGCTTTCAGTTATCAGTTAACTATTTAGGCAGTATACATTCCATCAGAGCAATCTAGTGGCAGACCCTCTGAGCAGGTCCAAAACACAGGAGCATGAATGGATGCTTCACAGAGACTTGTTTCTGGACATTTTCCATTGGTGGGGTATTCCTCAGGTAAATTGTTTTACCTCCCCTCTGAACAGGTAGCTTCCTCTCTTCTGTTTAATCTGGCTTGGAAGATGGACACCCTTCCCTTTTCTTGGAAGGAGATGTTTCTTTATGCTTTCCTCCTCTTGCTCTACTTCCAAGAGTCCTGCAGGAGTTTAAGCTGGACTCCCCATAAATCTTGCTAGTGATGCCCTTTTGGCCAAGACAGCACTGGCTCCTCCTCTTAGTGCATATGGCCAGGGGCAGTCATCACAATTGTCTCAAATGTTGGATCTCCTCACACAGAAAAAAGGGTCTCTCATCCATTACCCCACTCGTCCGCTCTGCAACTGACATTGTGGCTGATAAGGTTTTGATCTCTTTCAGGCACCTCTTTTCTAAGGATGTGTTCAGAGTTTTACAGGAAGCAAGGAAACCCTCAACCAGAAAACCTTATATGTCCAAATGAAAAAGATTTTCAATGTGGTGCCATGCTCATAACCAGGACCCTTTTTCAGAGGGGGTCCCTCTGATCCTCTGTTATTTGTGCGAGTAGCTCCAGTCAGGCTTGGCCTATTCTTCTGTGAAGGCGCATTTGTCATCCATTCCTGCTTGTCTGCCCTTAAATCCTCCTTTGGTTTCTCATTTTGAGGTCAAACAATTTCTTAAAGTCCTGCATATTAGGCCTCCAATAGAACCCATTCCTCCTCCTTGGGACCTTAACTTTGTTTTGGAAAAATTGACTCAGGCTCCTTTTGAGCCTGTATGCAAATTTCACTTCTCTGCAACATTGTACCTGGAAAACTGTTTTGTTGCTGGCTCTTACTTTTGCTCAAAGGGTTTCTGAGCTCCAGGCCTTATGGCCATTCCTCCTTTTTTGTTTTTTTTTTTTCATGGGAACATGGTGTCTCTTCATACTAATCTTTCTTTTATGCCCAAGGCAGTAAATGAATTGTCCTTGAATCAGTCGGTACAACTCCTTTCCTTTTTCCTTTCTCCTCAGTCTGCTAGTGGTAGGGTCCTACATACCTTGGATTTGCACAGACAGCTCAAGTACTGTTTGGATAAAACTAGGACTACTTGTAAGTCTGATCAGCTTTTTGTTTCCTTTCATTCCAAGGTCTTTGGGTTTGGCTTTTTCTAAGCAAACCGTCTCCTCCTGAATATCTAAATCCATTTCCTTTACTTATGTTTTTCATGGCAAATGTCTGCCTGTTTCTGTTAGACCTCATTCCACTAGGACTGTTTCCTCTTCTTGTGCCCTCTTTCAAGGGGTTGGACACCAATTCCATCCTTGAAAGTTGCTACTTGGTCTTCAGTGCATACCTTTACTAAGCATTATAAGTTGGATGTGGTTTCTAGGGCCAGAGCAGGTTGTACTGAAACCATTTTATGTGATTTTGTTGAGGGCTCTTCTCAGCCTTTCACCTACCATTCTGTTTCTTGAGCTTTTTACTCTTCCTTCTATGAAGAATACTGCAACAGTGATATAGAAAGACATAGTACAGTTGTGTAAAATCTTACAATAACAATAGATGTCCTTCTCTTCACTGTTGTAGTATTTGCTCCCTCCCTACAACCCCCTCTTGTTTGTGCTGCATTTTCTCCTTCTGGATGTGCATGAACTCCTTTGTTCTATGTTGACTGTTCTATTCGGGGGCAATTCATTTCTAAGTAGTTGCACCCGTACATCCCTTTTATGACCTACTTTCTGTGCACGGAGCATAAATGTGACATACAGCACATACAAGATCTTTTTTAGGCTTTTTCATACTGGCCAAGTGTCGAGCTGGCCAGGGTGGGACATCCTTTCTAAGAAGAATACTGCAACAGTGAAGAAAAGGACATTTGCTGTTGTGGTAAAATTTTACACAACTGTACTTTCTTTCAGCAAATTTCATCTAAATCTGCCACACAGTGGTGATTATTCTGTGGATTTTGCTTTAGATAGTAATTTAACTAAAAATTCTGCTACTCAAGATTTAAAAAGTAAGAATCCTGTAGAACTGATTGATTCTGAATTAGAACTGAATTGCGAGGCTTCAGCTATGTTCCGTGGGTAGCCTTTAGTGCCATACAAATTAGATACATCTCAGTCCCACTCTGTGCTTCTATATTTTGTTGTGAAATTTGGCAGCATCTTAGTTTCTTTTTTAAATACAGTAGTAGACTTTCCTTCCAAAAAAACTTAATATGACATTATTAGTTATGTTCACAACCATACCTCTCAACCTCTTAGAGCAAAATATCTGGACAAAGCCTAAAATGATGGGGGGACAAATCGGGACATATTTTAATTATTGCTCTTACAAACTTAGAAAGTTGATAGAATAATAGGTTTTCAATTAGCATGAATTTTCTGAAGGATGTTGAGTCTTATACTCAAATGTTTGTCATTATTTAATGACTTCAATCCTCAGCTATTTGCCAGAAAAATACAGATTTTAGGAGGAACACACCAAACATATGAGGCATAAATCTACACATTCTGCGAAAATTTGTACAGTTGAGAGGTATGCTCACAACCAAGCTTTAGACAAATCACATGTCTTAGTATAGATACAGCTTCTGCTCAACACCTCACAGTGAACTTACTGTTGATTCTTTCCTTAAAATTTTCAGCCTTGTTATGATTCTCATTTCTTATTTTGCTTGTTTCTTTTTTTCTTTCTAACATTCATGTTTCTTTTTTCACAAGGAGTTTCTCTCTCTGAATTTTAACCTTAGAATTTATTACGATTTCAGGATACAAAAATGGGTGGGGGAATAAAATTTAAGTAATTAAAACTGCTTACATTGTCTACAGGAACACTAGCTATTCTCACTAAAAGTTCCTGAGAGAAAGCATTGCGATTGAAATCAAAAGATCCTTTAAAAGCTGGTTCTCATTCAGAATCAATCAGCTCTACAAGATAGTAGCTGAATTTGTAGTTAAATTCATGAGGCACATCTTAATTTCTTAGTTTTAAGTACTAGACTTATCTTCCAAGAAAACACATGGTTTTGGACTTCCAATTAACTGCAGAGGCAGTGATTGTGTCAGTTTCCCAGCATTTAAAAAATCCTTGCCTTTTTCTTTTGATTCTTCCTCTCACTTACCATTTAAGCAGGTCTTTCTAGCATACCAGTAGTGAGTTCCTTAGCTTATTTTGCTGTTTTGCTAACACATTCCCTCAATTAAATCTTAAATCTAACAACTAACTCCAACTGTTCTAACTGTATTGCATTGTCAATGTTTTCTAAGCTGTATTATATAATGACAGGTCATTTACATTCAAAAATGGGCACTCAGATTGGTCAGTCCAAACAGTGTGCTTGTTGTAAACCGAACATATACCAACAGAAAAAAGTCTGGTTGCCCAACCTTACTTCTATTAATATATCCTAAAGTATATAATGTTTTCTTGATTGTGAAGATTGGGTGAAGATAGATGAAGGCTGCCAGCCTAGCCAGATAGAATTGTGGAGGTAATTCTGTCATCTGTAAATATTAATGTAAACCACAGGTTTGTGTCTTAAATGGTAAAAATAGTGGTACATGTGGAACTGAAAAAAATGTAACAACAGTGCACTCTGCTGGCAGAAAGATGACCAAGTAATGCATGGTGTGACCCTTTGATCTAAACACAGTCCCGAAATGTCTAAATGAAGACATTATTTCTATTGTTTTAATCAAGAGTTAAATTACTAGATTTAAACATGGAAATGTATTTTTATTGCTCTGTTTCCTGACCAGCTGCAAGATAACAAAAGGAGATGCAAGATAACAAAAGGAGATGTTAAGAATGTAAATGTAGTTTCTGTTAGCCTGGGAACCCATGGAAGTATAAAGAATGATGTAATGGGAACCAGGAATGTGATTTTAAAAACAGAGAGAATCAGAGAGCATTAAGCATTTTTGTCTTGAGCATCCAACTCAGCACTGCTTTGCTCTATATGCAAGTTTATCTTACACTTGTGTTTTCTCTTAGAAATAGCTAGAAACTAGAAAGATTAGACTAAGTGTTTTTTTGTGATGTCAGAACCGTACTACTGAATTATTTTAAGTATTTCTTTGTGATCTCTGAACTCTTGACTAGCACTGTGTAGTAAGAAGTATTGTCTTGTGTTTTTAGTATTTATTATTATATATTTTTAAACCTTTCAACTGTGGTGGTTTTGTGTAGAGTTAATTTAAGCTCTAGAATACATTGCATGTATATAGTGATTACTATCCAAGTCACTCCAAATAAGCCTTGCTGTTCAGTCACACTTACCATTTGGATAATAATATTGCACAGAAGTAATTGGGCACCCTTTTAAGGGCCTGTGAGTAGCTGATAAATATTAGCTGGGTGGTGGCAGTGATTTCTACTGCATAGTCTGGGTAAAAGGGGTACAGCTTGAGAGCCTGTGCCAGCCTTTGCCAGGAGTGTGTGTGTGGTTATTTAAACTCTTCTAGAAGTGTGTGTGTGTATGTGTGTGTCAGCTACCTGGGCAGAGACACGAAGCGCTGGTTGGACAGAGAGGGTTCTGGCAGTTTTAGCTTGCCCAGCTGGCTGAGATCTGGACCCTATAACTATGCCAGTGGAGAGTCTTATTATGGACCTAGAGAGCAAGGGAGCAACCAGCCCTGGACTGACTGTGATCTCTGTGTGCTCTTAAGGGAAATTGCACATTACCATGTGTATTTGTTATCCTTTCCTCCTATATGAGATGCCCCTCACTGGTGTTAGTGGTGAGGATTGAGGCAACTTGATTGCTGGGCCAGGGCACGGGTGTCACATATTAATTGTTTGGCAGTGGTGGGATATCCACATCACATATTAATTGGTTGACAAATACTAATTGGCTTGTAGTGGTGTGGGTAGAGTGAATTCCTGTAGCTTGTGTACAGTGAGCTTTGAAGGTGTTTTGTACTCTAAATCAGCCATGCAATGAATACACAGAGTTCAGGTCACAATTGTTTTATTTATTTTGTTAGCTTAGTTAGTCAGGGTGAGCAGGCAGCATGTCAGCAGAGGAATATGGAAAGTTGACAAGGAGCCAACTGGCAGAGATGTGCCAGGCTAGGGAACTGGTTCATGGAAACCTGACTAAGGCAGACCTGATTGCAGCTTTGGTTACAGCTGCATCAGAAAACAGCAACCAGGAGGACAATCAGACTGGCAGTGGAAATATAATACCCTTGGAGAATGGACAGCTCAACCTTTCTGCAGAGGACTTAAAACCCATCTGGAGCTAAAGAGACTTGAGTTGGAGGCCAAGCATTTGGAGATAGAAGCCGAGGAAAAGGAGCAGTGGAGGAGGCATGAGAGGGAAATGCTGACTCTTTGCCAGAGTCATGGAGGTATTGGGGAAGGGAGTAACTGGACCCCAGAAGCACAAAAGGTCAGTAAATGTCTTACACAATTTAAAGAGGGGGATCATTTTGATAGTTTCATTTATACGTTTGAGAAGGTATGCAAACAGTATAGTGTTGACCAAAGGCTCTGGGTATGGTTCCTGACCCCCTTAGTCCATGGTAAAGCTGTAACTGTTTTGTCAAAAATGTCTGATGTTCCATGTTTTGATTATACTATTGTTAAAAATCACTTGTTAGAATTGTTTAAGCTAGCACCTGAAACATACAGGAAAAATTTCATGAGCATAAATGCAAGGCAGATGAAAGTGTGTGGAATATGTTGCTGAACTGAGCACTTATTTCCATAGTTGGGTGAGTGGATGTTAGGTCACCACTTTTGAAGGGCTGACTGACCTTTTGGTGAGGGAACAAGCCCTTAGCACTTTGCCTGAGGACATGAAGATCTGGTTAGCTGATAGACAATTTGCTACATCAGATGAGTTGGGGATGAAGGGAGACTTAGACCTGGCAAGCAGGGCAGCCCTGCACAGGAAAGGGAACCCCAGTACTGCTCATGGGTCTAAAGGAACCCATGGTAGGCAACACAGACTGCCCCAACAGAATCTGCCAGTAGCAGGGGAAGCCAGTAGTGCAGGTACACTTCCAGGAGCTAGGGTTAAATGTTTTGAATGCAACCCATTGGGCCATGTGGTATACAGGTGTCCATGAAGGCAAGGTGGGGAACAAAAGGTGAGGGAGCCAGTAAGTGGGAAAGACAAAATGCCAATAGTAGGTTGTCTTGATACAACAGTGGTACTGAGCTACCATTCTGCAGATGTCCTGATAGGGAAGGATTTGGAAGAGGCAGTACCATGTGCTTATGCAGTTACATGCAGTCAGGCTAGGAGACAAGCATGTGGATCTGGTAGTCTGGGGGAGACCCAGACAGATTGCATACATACAGCCAGGACTAGTGAGGTGGTTATTTCAGGGAGGGAGCTACCTGGTAGCAGTGAGACTGAAGGTGAGCCACAGCTGCTTGTGGGTACTGATGCTCCCTGGGACAGAGTGACTGCAAAGGTAGAGGTGAGTAGTAGTACCCAGGCTGACAGTGAGGCACCACTTTCAGAGGATGCCAGACTTCCTGTGGAAGGTGAGCTGGGAAGGGTTACAAGGAGAGAGTTGAGACAGGCTCAGCTCTCAGACCCTACATTGCAAGGCCTGTATCAGGTAGCCAGGGAGGCACCTGATTCTCAAGGAAAGGGTAAATCTGCATACTGGGACAATGGTTTACTATACAGAGAGTGGACACCTAAGGGAGGGCTAGAAGGTGAGAGAGTACAGCAGTTGGTAGTGCCTAGAGCCTACTGTCTGGCACTTTTAACCATAGTGCATGATATATCTTTTGCAGGTCATATGGGCATAAAATGTACAAAGAGGCATATCATGCAGAACTCTACTGGCCTGGAATTTCCAGAGATGTAACAGGGTACTGCAGGACCTGTGAGCAGTGCCAAAAGGTAGGCAAGGCAGGAGACAAGGTGAGAGCTCATTTGATGCCTTTGCCTGTGATTGAGGAGCCATTTCAGATGGTAGCTATGGATATTGTGGGTCCTCTGAGTACCCCAAGCTCCACAAGGAAAAATTATATCCTAGTGGTAGTGGATTAGGCTACATGATACCCTGAAGCTGTGGCTTTGCCCTCCATTGAGGCAGAGAATGTGGCAAATGCATTGTTAGAGATTTTCAGTAGGGTAGGTTTCCCAAAAGAAATACTGATTGACAGAGGTGCCAATTTCATATTAGGCCTGCTGGCTTGTCTGTGGAAGTCCTGTGTGGTGAAGCACATGAAGACCACCTCCTACCATCCCCAGACTAATGGTCTTGTTGAGAGGTTAAACTCTACAATTAAGTCCATGCTACGGGCATTTGCAGATCAGTTTAAGAGGCAGTGGGACAAATATTTGCCCCATCTGTTGTTTTGTTACAAAGAGGTTCCCCAGGAATCCACAGTTTTTTCACCCTTTGATTTGCTGTATGTGCATAGGGTGAGGGGACCTCAAGATTTAATTTGAGATGAGTGGGAAGGTGAGTGAGAATCTCACAAGGATTCTGTTGTGGCATATGTCCTAAACCTCAGGACAAGGCTCAGGGAACTCATGGGCCTGGCCCAGGAGAACCTGGCAGAAGCCCAACAACAGAAAAAGGTGTTGTATGTCAGAAATGCTTGAGCTAGAGAGTATGCTGTGGGGCAGCAGGTAATGGTTCTCATTCCTATCAGACACAAGCTGCAAGCAGCTTGGGAGGGACCCTACAAGGTGGTAAGAAAGGTAAGTGATATTAACTACATGGTGGAACTGCTAGGCAGAAGGCAGGGGCACAAATTGTACCATGTTAACATGATGAAACTTTACCATGATAGGGAGGCCCTTGTGCTGAGCATTTGCAGTGGATTGCAGGAGGAGTCTGAAGGAGATCTGGTGACTGATTTCCTCAGAGAGGCTCGGGCTGACACCTCAGTGGAAGGGGTAGCAATGTCCCAGCAGCCATATCCTACCCAGGTTCGAGAAATCCAAGCAGTGTTGCAGGAATTTGAGGGCATGTTCACTGGGAAATCAGGGTGCACCCACTGGAGCAGCACCAGGTGTATACAGGACCCCAAAGGCCTATATGGCAGGCCCCTTATCGAGTGGCTGAGAGAGTCAAACAGACTCTGAGAGAGGATGTACAGAAGATGTTGGAATTAGGGGTGATTCAAGAGTCCAACAGTCCCTGGGCCTCCCAGTAGTGCTGGTGCCAAAGAAGGATGGCAGTACCAGGTTCTGTGTGGACTACAGGAAATTAAATAGTCACACAGAGTCAGATGCATACCCCATGCCTAGGACAGATGATGCCCTAGAACAGCTGGGTGGGGCTAAGTATCTTAAAACCATTGATCTTACCAAGGGTTACTGGCAGGTGCCCTTGACTCCCAGTGCTAGAGAGAAGTAAGCCTTTGTGACTCCTTTTGTCTTGTATGAGTTCACAAAGATGCCCTTTGGGATGAAGAATGCCCAGCAACTTTCCAGAGGCTGGTAGATCATATCCTAGCAGGGGACCGAGGGTTTGCCCTTGCTTACCTAGATGATATTGCTATCTACAGCCATTCATGGCCAGAACACCTTCAGTATGTCAGGGAGCTGCTGGACAGACTACAGAGGGCAGGGATGACCATTAAGCTGAGCAACTGTCAGGTGGATATGGCAGAGGTCTCCTAACTAGGACATAGAGTGGGGAGTGGTAAGATAAGGCCAGAACCTTCCAAAGTGGAAGTCATTCAGGCATGGCCTACACCTGTTACTGAAAAGCAGGTAAGGGCATTTCTAGGGACAGCAGGGTACTACAGAAAGTTCACCAACAGTTATAGTACCATAGCTGCTCCCCTCACAGACCTGACAAGGATGAACAGGCCAGATAAGGTAGTGTGGACCCCAGCATGTGAGTAGGCATTCCAGAAGCGTAAAGAAGCTTTGGGAGGACCCACTGTGTTAGCCAGTCCAGATTACAGCAAATAATTTGTTGTGCAGGTGGATGCTTTGAACCATGGGTTGGGGGCTGTACTTAGCCAGATTTCTTCAGAAGGAGAAGAGCACCCAATGGTTTATCTCAGTCGTAGGCTCCAACCCAGGGAGGAATGCTATGCAGCTGTAGAAAAGGAATGTCTAGCCATAGTATGGGCACTGCAGAAACTCCAGCCTTATCTGCATGGAAGGAAATTCACTGTTATGACAGATCACAACCCCCTAACATGGTTAAACAGAGCCAGCCAGCAAAATTCCAAGGTGCTAAGATGGAGCCTGGGGTTGCAAGCATATGATATGGCCATGCAGCACTGCAGTGTGATTAGCAATGCCAATGCAGATGGGCTCTCAAGACAGGCATTGGGGTAAGGTATATTCAGATAGACCTAACTCCCTCAAGCAGAATTTCTAAAGGGTCACTTGAAAAACTAGCTTGAGTTCTCCGGGGGGGGGGGGTATTTGTGATGATTGGATGAAGATAGATGAAGGCTGCCAGCCTAGCCAGATAGAAATTTGGAGATATTTCTGTCATCTGTAAATATTAATGTGAACCATAGGCTTGTGTCTTAAATGGTGAAAACAGTGAAAAATAGTGGTTTATGTGGAACTGAAAAAAATATAACAACAGTGCACTCTGCTGGCAGAAAGCTGACCAAGTAAAGCATGTTGTGACCCTTTGATCTAAACACGGTGCCAAAATGTCTAAATGAAGACATACTTTCTATTGTTTTAACCAAGAGTTAAATTGCTAGATTTAAACATGCAAATGCATTTTTATTGCTCTGCTTCCTGACCAACTGCAAGATAACAAAAGGAGATGTTAATAATGTAAATGTAGTTTCTGTTAGCCTGGGAACCCAGTGAAGTGTGAAGAATGATATAATGGGAACCAGGAATGTGATTTTAAAAACAGAGAGAATCAGAGAGCGTTAAGCATTTTTGTCTTGAGCATCCAACTCAGCACTGCTTTGCTCTATAATGTAAGTTTATCTTAGACTTGTGTTTTCTCTTAGAAATAGCTAGAAACTAGAAAGATTAGACTAAGTGTTTTTCTGTGATGTCAGAATTGTACTTCTGGATTATTTTAAGTATTTCTATGTGATCTCTGAACTCTTGACTAGTACTGTATAGTAAGATGTATTGTCTTGTGTTTTTAGTATTTATTATTAAATATTTTTAAACCTTTCAACTGTGGCTGTTTTGTGTAGAGTTAATTTAAGCTCTAGTGTACATTGCATGTATATAGTGATTACTGTCCAAGTCACTCCAAATAAGCCTTGCTGTTCAATCACTCTTACCATTTGGATAGTAATATTGGGCACCTTTTAAGGGCCTTTGAGTAACTGATAAATATTAACTGACTGGTGGCAGTGATTTCTAACATACAGTCTGGATAAAAGGAGCACAGCTGGAGAGCAAGTGCCAGCCTTCCCCAGGAGTGTCTGTGTGGTTATATAAACTCTTCTCAAAGTGTGTGTGTGTGTCAGCTACTTGGGCAGGGACACAAAACACTGGTTGGACAGAGCTGGATGTTTTAGCTTACCCAGCTGGCTGAGATCTGGATCCTATAGCTATGCCAGTGGGGAGTCTTACTGGGGACCTGGAGAGCAAGGGAGTGACCAGCCTCAGACTGACTGTGATCTCTGTGTTCTCTTAAGGGAAATTGCACTTTATGGTGTGTATTTGTTATCCTTTCCTCCTATATGAGACGCCCCTCACTGATGTTAGTGGTGAGGATTGAGGCTCCTTGATTGCTGGGCCAGGGCACGGGTGTCACATTGATTTTTTTTTAAAATAAAATTTGAAATCTGGACAGTTCAGAGGTATGAGAGAGATGGGACAGAGAAAATACAAGAAAAATAGGTATATAATGCAAAATTAAAGAAACATACCTGATTATCCTTGTATTCTGCCCTGTTTCTCTCATATCTCTGAACTGTCCGGGTTTCAACATATATACTTTTTTGTATTAAAAAAAGAATTAAAAAAAAGACATCAGAGATCTTCCTTTCTCCACTGTTTCTGTTCCAAAGCACTGAAGTGCTGCGTAAGCATGGGAACATAAGCCCCCTACACATGGGCAGTACATCAAGAAAGCCCCATGATACCGAGAAAAGGTAGAAGAACACCACAGCACCATTATACAAAGACATTATTTAAGCAAAGTAAGTAATTTTTTTCTTAAATGATGTCATTGTATAATAGCATATTGATTGGTGTATTGAAGACCGAGTGAAACAAAGGGAACCATGGGTAAATCTCCAATATTTCACACCCAGGAGTAGGTTGTTGCTATTATACAATGACATTATGTAAGAAAGAAATTGCTTATTTTTCTTAAGTAATGTAATTTAAGAAAAATAAGTAATTTCTTTCTTAAATAATGTCATTGTTTGTATAATAGCAACAACCTACTCCTGGGTGTAAAATATTGGAGATTTACCCATGTTTGCCTTTGTTTCACTCGGTCCTCAATACACCAATCAATATGCTATTATACAATGACATTATTTAAGAAAAACATTTTTTCTTAAATAATGTCTTTGTGTAATTGGGCGGCCAAGGTGGTGCAGCGGTTAGCGTTGCCGCCTGACAGCAAGAGGTTCTCCGGTTTGATTCTCAGCTGGGGTGCCTTCTGTGCAGAGTCTGCATATCCTCCCTGTGGTCGCGTGGGTTTCCTCCAGGTGCTCCGGTTTCCTCCCACATCCCAAAGACATGCAGTAGGTGGATCGGACACTCTAAATTCACCCTAGTTGTGAGTGTGTGCATGTGTGTCCCTTCTGTGGAAGGTTGGGCGCTGAGCTGGCAACTCGACACTGTAAAAACTCCACTGCCAATCATGAGCGGACAGATATCTGCTGTGGTGACCCCTAACTGGAAAAAGCCAAAAGAAGAAGAAGAAGAATGTCTTTGTGTAATGGCGCTGTGGTGCTCTTCCACATTGTTTCTGTATCCTGCTACTTTTTTGATGTACTGCGCATGCATATGGGACTTACATTCCCATGCTTATGCAATACACCAGTGCTTTGGAAAGTAAGCAATGGAGAAATGATGCTCTCCATTGTTTTTTTTTTTTTTTAAAGAAAGTTTGAAATCCGGACAGTTTAGAGGTGAGAAACAGGATAGAAATAGGAAAATCAGGTACATTCCTTTAGTTTTGCATAATGTACTTGACTTTCCTTGTATTTTCTCTGTCCTCTGTATGTACGTCTCAACTTCTTAGCACAAGAAAACTGGAAAGCCTTAGCATATATTAATAGAAGAAAGCCCAGCCGACCAGACTTTTTTCTACTGAGGGTATGCTCCATTTACAAAGAGCACACTGATTGGGTTGACCATTCAGTGTGCATGTTTTTGAATGTTAATATGTTACTGACCAGTCATTGTATAATTTTTTTAACAATACAGCATTAAGTGTTTAATTTTTAATAACATATGCTGTACCAGTTGTTTTGTATCAGTTATACAGGCTTTTCAAGCCTCACTATTAATTGACAGGGAATATTTGGAATCTCAAGTACTAAAATGTGGTGTGAACTTGACAATATACTAATTGTAATATGTGAAAAAAGGTTACATTCCTGCCTTTTGCCAGGAGTGTTTTTACCTCTCTATCCCAGACATTCAGGTTTTTCTTTTTTATTTACCTTCTTATGTCATTGTTTGTCCATTTTTTTTCCTTTGTGAAGATGCAGCGGCCCACTCTCCAGTTTATCTGTCACTTTCTCTCAGTCTGTTGTTCTGCCTGTTTGTATTGCAAATCTGTCCTGCTGTTGCATTGTCACTTCACAGCAAGAGGTTCTCCAGTTTGATTCTCAGCTGGGGTGCCTTTTGTGTGGAGTCTGCATGTCCTCCCTGCATTCGTGTGGGTTTCCTCTGGGTGCTCTGGTTTCCTCCCACATTATAAAGACATTCAGCTGGAGTGTTTCTCCCCAGGCATTTGCTGAAAATTGACTTCTTACCAAGTCAGACTTTCCCAGTAAACAAATGTTAAAATAAACTGTAACTCAGTTTTCCACAGTTCCATCTTTACTGACATCCTTTCTAGGTTACCTGTGCAGACCTGATATTCAGCACTAGCCTACATTATTCAGGCATTGCTGACATTCCTTGTCAGTCTGAACATTACTGTGGTTTCTTTTGTTGTCCTGCTTTCAGTCAGTCTACCTCTTTTTAGATATTAACTGGAACTTGGGGTCTTAGGTTCATGCCTTTTGCAATACAGCTTCAGAACAATGTGAAGCCAGTCTGGAATTTCCCAACACAAGTTACAGCTTTGGGATTACATCTGTCCTGCCATCATTTTCACAGCCTAACATTAACTTTTATCTGATGGTTATTATAATAGTAGAAGAAGCTTACTAAAATTAAAAGCTTTGTTTTAAAAGACTACTGTACTTTTGTGCTTAACTGAGGCTGACAGAATCTGCCATTTTAACTATTATTGTTCCATATACCAAGAAATCCTAATATCCAACAAGATCCAAACTGCAATACAAATTATTACAAAGAAAAAAAAAACATCAGTAATGTCAGCTAATTTCACTGACAGTTTCATCTTTCTACTCAGTACGTGATTCTTACAGTATTTTTTGAACTTAAATAAATTCTCTTTGAAAGCTGTATTCCTACAACCAATATATAGCTCTTACAGAATTTTTTTCACTTAAAATAAACTGTCTACCAGTTACAGCACTATCAACAAACATCCATCATTTCTAAATGGTTTGTTATTAGCCTATAGAATTTTTTTTCTCCTTAACTCCTCAAAGTCAGTCCAGTATGTCAGATTGTGGAAAATGAGGCATGAAGAAATAGATGTTACTGGTTACTGCTTAATTTTATTTGTAGTTAGACTTTGAATGTAAGATCAATTACAAATTTAAAGGTAAAACCCTACTTTCTAAGGTCACAGGTTTCCTAAAATTATTGATTTGCAGTATTTTTTTTCAAAAACACAATTATTACAGCTTTTCTAATACAAATTGAGTACACAATTAGATCAGACACACATCTGAAAAAACATAAGCCCCCAGATTCTCAAAAGCTTTCACGTAGTGCAAGATGAGTGCAGGAGCTCACGCAGGCAATATGTCTGCCGTGCGAACCAGGAACAGCTGGCAGGGCGTGCACGAGAGCTCCAGCACTGATACTGCATTGACTAAGCCTTGGTATGCAAATCACCTAATTTGCAGGAGAAATCCATGCAAATGAAGTGTTTTTGCAATCCAGGAAGCTCGCAATAGTCCATGCAAGACTAATGCAATCTGCAGAAATATACTCGGTTGGTAACCGAGTACATTTATGCAAATTCCAAAACAGAGCTATGACAGCTCCAAATAAAGGCTGCATATCATTGAGGAAGCATGCCAATGGCCTAGTATAAGGCCATTGGCATTGCAAACTGTTTAAAAAATAAAAAAAATGAACTTTTATTTTTTTTTTGCTGATCTCGGCTGTTTAAGCATAGAGCAGCAGCGCGCAAACGGGATCGGGGAAAATAAAAAAATAAACTTAAAATGAGCATTCTAGCTAAAATCAGTATTCTGCCATGCAAATCAATGGCAGACAGAAGACAACATGGCCAGTGAGTAGTGGTTGCTAAGAGGGGAGGCTCAGTGTGAGACATGTAACTATGCATTAGCCGGCAATCCTATGCAAATGAGGGGAAGGATAGTGAATGATATCCCCAGGGTGTGAAGCATGTCCCAAGAGTGTAAGAGTATAAATAGCTGGGTGCAAGACTAGGATATAGGTGACATCATGAGAGTGTGTGTCAGGCATACTGTAAGTGGATTGGAGCCCTGTGGCTCGGGGTTGCACCTAGCTTAGCACAGCTAAGTTAGGGGTGTGTCTAAACCTGCCTAGCACTCTTTATAAAGTGTAAGCAGGTGTGCATGCCGCTCACCACGTTTTACAGGAAGAAAAAGGAAGTTAAACCAGGAAATAGTAGCTCTGTGCACATTTGAGCACTCCGTTTGCTCGGCAGGCACACAGGCTTAAACAGGGAGGCAATGGGAAGGGAAAACAGCAGTAGGAAGGTAATCAAGGAGAACTAGCTTAGCTGACAGGTGAACTGTACAAGAAACAGTCAATTACACAGGCAGCAGACCAGCCCAGCCCAGCACACTACTATAAACTATGCAAACACTTT
The DNA here is from genome assembly GCF_019279795.1 of Protopterus annectens. Taxonomy (NCBI): domain Eukaryota; kingdom Metazoa; phylum Chordata; order Ceratodontiformes; family Protopteridae; genus Protopterus; species Protopterus annectens. Next base: position 453,780,291 of record NC_056748.1, on the reverse strand, counting down.
TCCCCCTTGTTTTTCCCAAAATCTCTGCAACACCGGTGTATAATGACGGGAAAAATTTTACAAAACGAAAGCAAGAGAAAAAATGTTAGGGGCTGCTTTTGCTATCATAAACCAGCATGTGCAAGAGGCTGAGGGTGGTGATGATGTGAATGCTGCTGAGCAACCAACAGTGAGGAGATGGAGAATAGTGTACAGACCCAGGGTAACCTAGCAAGGGCTACATGAGCTGTAGATAGTGGAGCGCTATAGGGTGGACAGGGACCTCCTACAGCAAATTGTTGAGCTGTGTCGGCCACGCCTGACATACAGAACTAACAGAGGGGTACCCATCCCATTGGATACCAAGGTATGGGTAGGCCTAAGAATACTAGCTACACGTACCTTTCAAAGGCAAACTGGGGATATGATGGGGATTTCACAGGCATCAGCATCCAGGGTACTCCACCAGTTCCAGGATGCTATGTCAGCACATGTTGGTGAGCACATATATTTCCTCATCACCCGTGAGGCATTGGTTAGCAATATGCGTCTCTTCCACCAAATAGCAGAATACCCTGAGGTAGTGGGTGCAATAGACTGCACGCACATATGCATTAAAGCAACACCTGGTGAGCATGGTAGGGTCTACATCAACCGCAGTCACCAACTACATGTACCCGAATTGTCCTTGTATGTGCCATGCTACACAATATGATCCTGTGGAAACAGCTGCAGTAGGAACAGCATGGGTCAGGGCCACACAGCCACCCACCAATGCCAAGGCCTGCACAGGCACAGAGTGACTCAAAGGAGGAACAACCTGAGCCTGCCCCAGTAGGCAGAAGGAGGCGTGCCCAGTATGCTCTCTGGCCTTGGCAAAGAGGCAATGCACAGCACATGCACTGACACAGTAGGGACCCAGGGAACGACACCTCTCTCCGACTCACACATACAGTAAAAGGGATGCCAAGCATGACACTACCTGTACTCAACCATGTATAGGGAGTGTACTATGTGCATCCAACATATGCAGCCCTGCAGCACCACCCTCAATACTGGGACACCCACAAGGTAAGTGACTAACACATGCCAGTTGTGGGGGTTACATACCCAACAACAGTTACAGGCAGCAGGATAGGTGTAGACAAACACAAACAAATGCTGTACTATGGCCTCTGAATGAGCCCTATGGGTAACCCCTCCCCCAGGCCTACACAGATAGACTACAGCAGGCCAGGCAGTTGGATGTAAGTTGTGAAGGCTAGGAAGTCAGAAACTAATATGTATGTAGTTAAAGCTAAGATCTGTAGTACACTGGTATGCCTCTAGCCAGCACGATAGGTAAGACTACAGACTGAAATGGAGTACCCAACATACCAGTACAGTCCTAGCAAATGTGTAAATGTGTTAGGTGTGCCCCCCCATCCTATGTACACTTATAGTAACAGTCAGGTGTGCCCCCCACTCCTGTGTAGAAATGTAGAAACAGTCAGGTGCCCCCCCCCCGCTATGCAGAAATGTAGCAACAGTCAATGCCAAATGACTAATGTATACCCAGCAGACACAGCATGCTACCTGTTGGTGTACAGCACAAAGGTCAGCACCGCAGTACAAACTACCTGGACTTGATCCACACATGCAATATAGATGGCCATACTGGGCATGCTCGCACACTTAGAAGAATGAAGGCAATGCCAGTCAACAGCATACTGAAAGGTCATACTGGGCATGCTCACACACTTAAACACATGAAGGCCATGTCTGCAAACACCAGTGGACCAGACATACCAGGCAGTCACCATTCTTAGTGCAGACACATGTCAGTATGCACAACTCCTGCCTTGCACACACAGTGGATAGGAATACAGACATATATGTAAGGACAACACACTATAATAAGCCAAAGGTAGACAGACATAGATGTGTGGAAGAGGGTGATTGTGACAAGGAGCCATCCAGGCCTGTCCCACCCAGCACACAGCCAAAAAGCCCCAAACACATGAGGTGCAGATATCACTCACTGCAGATACTAGCCACCAGTATCTGTCAGCATGACAGACTATGTGGTGCACGTGCCAGCTGTACAACATAACTGTAAAAGGAAGTAGTCACCTAGTATCTGTATACATGTACCTGTGACATATGACCCCATGTGTTCCTGCATGTGGCATGTCAACCCTACATGAATGGGTTACAGTCCATGCACAACCTGCCCTCCCCATAGCAGTATTATGACAAGCATGCTGAGGTCATCCAATGTGAAATACACCTTTGGGAGAGCTGTAGCTCAGTAATCCCCTTGACATGTCCCATAACTGCATACTGCTGTAGTGATAAAATAGTTAGGTAGTAGTTCTAACCCCAGACATGGCAACTGTGTGAGTGTGTGTTTGTGTGCATGTCTCTCTGTCTCTGACTGTGTAGAGAGAAATGCTTTTTAGGCTACTCACACTCTGTAAAATTCATATACTCAACTTTGGCAATGCTGCTGATGTCACTCACCTAGAAATACACCTCTGGGAAAATCATAGTCCATTAATCTCCGTAGTGTGTCCTGTAACTGTGTGCTGCTGTAGTGTGATAAAGTCCTTAGGAAGGTGTTCTAACCTCAGACCTGGCAACTGTGTGTTTGCGTGTGTTTCTGACTGAGCGAACAATGCTTTTTAGGCTACTCACACTCTGTACAATTCATATACTCAACTTTGGCAAGGCTGCTGATGTCACTCACCTAGAAATACACCTCTGAGAAAGTCATAGCCCAGTAATCTCCATAGTGCGCCCTGTAACTGCATACTGCTGTAGTATGATAAAGTCCTTAGGAAGGTGTTCTAACCTCAGACCTGGCAACTGTGTGTTTGCGTGTGTTTCTGACTGAGCGAACAATGCTTTTTAGGCTGCTCACACTGTACAATTCATATACTCAACTTTGGCAAGGCTGCTGATGTCACTCATCTAGAAATACACCTCTGGGAAAATAATAACCCAGTAATCTCTGTAGAGTGCCCTGTAACTGTGTATTGCTGTAGTGTGATAAAGAAGTTAGGGAGGTGATCTAACCGCAGACCTGGCAACTGTATATGTGTCTGACTTAGTAGAGAGCTATGCTTTTTCAGCTACTCACACTACACACAATTCATGTACTCAACTTCGGCAAGGCTGCTGATGTCACTCACCTAGAAATACAACTCTGGGAAAGTAATAGCCCAGTAATCTCTGTATTGCATCCTGTAACTGCATACTGATGTACTGTGATTTAGAACTGTGGTAGGGTTTCATGGCATTTCAGGATGTTTTGTGTGTGTTCCAATGTCTGCGTATGGAGCAATGTATTATAGGCTACTCACTCGCAGTACATTTCAAATGCCCTACTTTGGCAATCCTGCTGATGTCATTCATTGTGAAATACAACTTTGGAGAGAAAGTTCTTTAGTAATCTCTGTGGTGTGACCTATAACTGATCCATGCTCTAGTGTGATATAGGCTTTGGTCAGGGGTTCTATACCCACACATGTCAGTTGGGGATGTTTTGTGTGTGTCTCATTGTCGGTGTAGGGAGCAATGCATTTTAGGCTAGTCACTCGAAGTACAGTTGAAATGCCCTACTTTGGTAATCTTGCTGATGTCATTCAGTGTGAAGTACACCTTTGGGGACAGACATCTCTAGTAATCCCTGTGGTGCAAACTATAACAGCTGTATGCTGTAGTGTGATATAGACCTTGTTCAAGGGTTCTATACTGAAACATGTCAGTTGTGGATGCTTTGTGTGTGTCCAACTGTCTGTGTAGGGAGCAATGCATTTTAGGCTAGTCACTCACAGTACAGTTGAAATGCCCTACGTTGGTAATCCTGCTGATGTCATTCAGTGTGAAATACACCTTTGGGGAAGAAGTAATCCAGTAATGTTCGTCACATGTACTATAACAGAGTAGTGCTGTAGTGCAATAAACTAGCTGGTAGGGGTTCTGCTCCCAGACATGACGTGTGTGTGTGTTTGTAACTCATATGCTGTGTAGAGGTCAGTGTGTGGGCAATGGGGAGGGGGTTTTGCTTATTTCTCTTATGGTGGCCCTACTATATATCACAATGTCAACCATACAGGGATAACAGATGTAAAGTAGCTGAGAGGCTGGGGTGCAAAGCCATACCCATACATGTGACATCAAGGCCAGCCAATCACAGTTAGCAACCTCACTATTACCCAGAGTACACATTCAACCCATGTGTCATACACACACACATGCCTAGGCAACAGCCAATATGTGGGTAGTACACTGCATATTGGCCACTGATAGTAACTATGCAGTGATAGCAGTGGCCTACAGAGGGCATGTCACCCTGCCCATCTGTCCAATATGCACATACATGCAGACAGTGCACCTCCACCATGCTCCTCAATGGACACCTGCACCACCTGTGGTGCCTTCACATGTGACTCACAACAGACATACCATGCCTGACAACATGCCCTGTATGGACAGCTGACACTACATCAGTGAATGCTGTTAGCATGCTATCAATGTTGGTGAAGGGTAAACCTGCTGCCCATTACCAGTTCCTGCCACAGGTGGGCAAGACTGGCACATCTGACAATAATCTGTGTTTACAACATGGGCCAGACACCCCAGGTACAGTTCCACGTGTCTCTGTACATGCATTTCGGAGGTGTGCACATCCCAGAATCTATCCATGTCATGGACTAAGGAACACATACATGTGATGTACAGAATTGGCCGCACCCAATAGTCACCCAGGAAACTGGATGAGGGATGCAAACCCACCTGTGTGGGCAAATGCAGAAACTACAAGCCTGAGCCACAATGCAGACCATTGTCATGTGGCCTGATGCCAAGGTATACCCATTGCCTACCCTTGTACAGCCTGCTGGCACAGGTGCCCACCACACAGCCATGCAGATATGCACCCATGCATGTCAGAACTGGCACCCTGTGTGTTCATGTGTGTGTGTGTTGTATGGTGTGTATGTCCACATCCACACTCACTACAACCGCTTAAGGCATACTGAAGCATGCTGTCTGATGCCTGCCACCTCCTCATACTCTTTGCCTATACAGCCTCCTTATGATCCTTGTGGTGCATGTGAAACCTGCACATTGATGTGTTGTGGCAATCCCACTAGTGATGAGTTGCACTTCTGGCCTTGCCAAGTGTGTCAATGTGTGTGTGTGTGTCCCTGTGTGAGTGTGCTTGTGTTGAAGCTGGCACCTGTTCATGCAGACAGGCATGTGTACGTCACCTACCATATATTTACTGTATCCCTGTTGCAGATGTCACTCACCATCACATACATGTTCTGCTCCACATCAGGTAACCCATGTGGTGCATCCAGTAACTGCATCAAACTGTGATAGCACTACATAGTTGTCAGGGATTTGATACCCTGTGCTGGTAGGTGTATGATACAAACATGCTTCAGTTTTACTCTCCCACCCCTCCCTGACATGTATTTGCCTCTGTCTGCCTCCCCCACTCCCTGTCTGGTGGATGTGGAGACCCACACCTGTCTTGCTTAGGCAGCATGTGTATTTTAAGTGATGCTCATGGTCAGCTGATGGCCTCTGCACAAATTGCAGCCCTCCCCTAGCTGATTGCATGTGGAACAGCTGTGGTAACATTCCCATAGCCAATTGCATGGAAACACACTCCAATACCTAAGAACATCATGGTGGTGTTGGCCCTTTTCAGTCACTGTGAGCAGGAACTAGATCTGTTGTTTGGCAAACAGCATCTCAGATGGATTGGGGATTTACCTCTAACAACATACACTGTGGAAAGAGGGCAACAAACAGGACGGGGATGTGCCTGACCTGACTACAGACTGTAAGTGCTGCTATACTGCATTTGAAGTAATGTTAGTTTAATAGTGTTTGTCTGGATATGCCTGTTGTACATGTTGCAATACCTGCCATGTCAGTTCCATGTATATGAGGAATCCCCATCTGCAGGGTCATCTACAGACTGGGCAGTGTTGTGCCTTTGGTGTCATGTGTTAGCCACAGTGCATCTATCTGTGGAATGCAGAAGGTAGTGTGAGGATTGCTGTCTGTAGATGGTGAAGGCCGTGACAGTTACTGACTTCATATCCCTCATAGGATATATGTTGCAACATACCCCGTTACAATGGAAAATATATGAGGTTATCACAGCAACATGTCTATACTGGCCCTGTGTATGTGCTGTCAGCCACACCTCTGTCAACCTTTGTACATATGGTGTGCATGAAGTGGTGCATATGTGCTGTACACCATAAATAGTGTCATCATATCTGATAACAAGCCAGTGATATATCAGATTGCTACACTTGTCATGTACAGTAGGGGTTATATTTCATGACATATGCTGGACATTCTGTGGATGTTTGTACAGTACTGAGGTCTGTGCAGTTATGGTGAATGTCGGAAGTGTGTGTATTGTTAATATGTACTTTAGCCTGTGTACAGACTGTGGTAGATGTCATTGTTCTAGCTCCCCTTCTATCAGATGTTGCATGCTGCCCCACTATATGGTACCATTTTGCCGTACATGTTTGTAGCTCCCCTTCTATCAGATGTTACATGCTGCCCCACTGTATGGTACCATTTTGCCATACATGTTTGTAGGGCCATGCACACACATGTTCCATACCACAGACAGCCATCAGATGACCAAACTGTGTATCAGCCCAGTATATGTAGGTTCATTCAGTGAGTGGCACATAGGGTGGTGTAGAACAGATAGTCCATGTACTGTAATATTATGCTAGCTTACCATATATGGCTGTGGCTGTGTTCACATTGGTTGTGGTTATGCACTGTCACACAGGTGTATTCTACCCTGTGCTGTGACATGGCTGTTGAGCCTGCTATATAGCCAGGTACATGTGCATTCCCCCATATGAGATGTAGGCCAGTGTTCATCCTGTCTGTCTGTAGCCTGCACAGTGCACTGTTACATGCCTAGCAGCTTAGTGTACTTAACCAGTGGGATGTCATGTGCAGATACTTGCCAGATGAACTGCTGCCAGGCCTCCCTTAAAAGCTGTGTATGTCAGACAGAGCAGTGGGATGCTGTACAGATGTATGTCAATATCTAGTGGGTAGTATGTGTCCATGGCACCCCTGTACCAGCAGTCATTATGTGTCAGGCCAGATAGGAGTGTATGAATCCAACACCTATGGTGCCAAATGCATACCAGTCATTATGTGTTATACCCATCTACATGGCTGTCTACATCCATATTGTCAGGCTTGGTACACATGTTGTGCACTAAGGGTTTATGTGTATACTGCTGGACTGTACAGGGTGTGTCTGAAGTTCCACATATAGTGGCCAATATCTCTGCTGCAGTCCACAGGGGCATTACATGCTAGCGGTGGTACTCTACAATGATTTCCTTAGGATGTCACCTTCCACACACACCATGTCTGTGAAGACAATCCCAATGACAGTAGCAACAGTCTAGTAATATACCTGTTATACATACCTGACATTCCCTTGCACTACGACTTTGGGACTATAGGGGCTGGGGTAGGGCTACACTCCATGTCCAGGACATATGGTGGAAATATATGTATGTATAATTATCCAGATAGCCATATATATATATATATATATATATATATATATATATATATATATAATTACATGTGTACTACTTCCAATTACCACTGTCATGGCAACCACCCAGTATAAATCCATACAGCATGTGGGCATGGTCCTTTTACATTTCCTGTGTGATGGACATCCTTTCTGTGTGTGGGCATCAGTGATACAGACAGCAGGTAGCAATAACTCTTACAGGAGAACCTGCACACTCAGAGTGGCCACATATTTGTAGGAGGATCAGGAAGTACAGACAGACTGTGAGTAGAGTTGTGTTATGCTTTGCATAGTACTAGTGTTACAGGGTGTGTGTGTGTGTGTGTGTGTGTGTGTGTGTGTGTGTGTGTGTGTGTGTGTGTGTGTGTGTACATACTAGTGTACCTTGGAATGCAGTCTGTCTGCATAGCTCACTACTGTGGGCCTATCCTCTTGCTGGACAGAGGTATGCCTGTCATGTGTTTTCCATCCACCACACAGGTCCTGTGTCAGCTATTACACTGGCAGTGTGTGTGTTGCGTGCTATCAGTACATGGCTACATCCATTTCTATTTCTAACCTCAATTCCCTGACTAAGGACATGTTGCAGACTATCCTGTAACACCAGCACCTTGCGTAGTGTATGGCAACAGTGTTCCACATATGTGCCTGTGTTCCAGCTTCTGTCCTCCATCTACATACCAAGCTTTGCACATATGCCATGCTGTTGGGGGTTGTTCTGTAGTGGGCTATGAGTATAGCACACTGCCATTGCTGCCATTAGTCCACTGCTGTTGTATCCCCACACATACAGTGGGGCTGTGGCCATATATGTGTGGGCGTCGCCTACACAACGCATGTGTGTCCTTATGCACTGCAGAGGCCAGTGTATGGAACAGCGGTATATGGGCTTGTATTATAGAGTCTAGATGAGGAGCACCATAAATGGTCTAGGCTGTTACAAAATTTGGGGGTATCAGGGGTGATATGCCACAAGGTATCTGGATGTACAGTACCATACACTTCACCTTTATTGACATTACTTACATGACTTGGGGTACTGCAAGCCTACTGCCTCCTGCCATACAGACTGTTCTGTTTGTTATGCATTGTTATGTACCAGTTACAGCCCATTTGATCACAAAATGTCTTTACCTCCTACGGAGTTTGTACAGAGTGTAGATAGAGGCTGCTGAACTACACACCTGCAGTACATATTGTTGATTGTGTGGTATCCTGAGGGCCAGTCTGTCTTCACTATTGTACATTTTGAAGGGCTTGGCCTGGACAGCAACAGCTGTGAACCTTTCCAGACTACTGTATTAGTGTAAATGTTCCACAGTTGCAGTACTCTGTTTATATGGTTGTCAGTATCTGAACAGCCATATGACATGGCATATAGAACTGTTATAGTACACAATTAAAGGATTCCCATTTCTGCAAACCCATGTGTGGTGTCTTTCCTATGACTTGTCTATGGGTATATGATGCAGGCAACAACTGACATTAATATGTGTGGTCCATACAGTGTCCAGTTGTTCAGGTGTTAACTGTAGGCATAGTGGCTGTTCCATATTGTGTGCACATTCTACATATGCATCTTAATGTACATATATCTGCATGTGTATGTGTAGTCACATGTATATATATATATATATATATATATATATATATATATATATATATATACCTGTATCTGCATATCTGTGTCTGTGTATCTGTATCCTGGGGATGTTGATGGCTTCTACATATTACATGTCCTATGGGAGGCAGACTGTACTTGGTAGTGTATTGCAGGGCACATATGTTTGGCTGTGGGGGGATGCCTATTCGTACAAGATGTATAGTGTGTGGGGCCTCTCAACCCCATTAATGGTGCATGTGGACATATGTGTATTGGTTAATCTGCAATTGCTGTCTACAGATGTATAGCCATATATACCTGTATAGATATACATATCTGCTAACAGATATATAACAATGTCCGTATATACCTACATAGATATATATCTGCGTACACATATGTAATGTGCTGTGTATATGTAGACATATAGGTGTCGACACATATATGTGTTGATTTAGGCATATGCATGTATATATGTGCATATATAGTGATATATATGTATATAGAGTTAGTAAAACAATATATATATATATATATATATATATATATATATATATATATATATATACATATATGGATATGTTGTATCTGTTAAGAGTTTAATATAGTTACACACACAAACATCTAGATGTTGGTATACATTCTCTGTACTGTTGCATGACAGGATTGGATGATATGTTTCTGAAAACATTTAATTTCTGTATATCTGTCATGGCTCAGTGGTGCGTCACTTAGTCTAGGGTGTGCAGGGTCCTTGGTTTGAGCCTTGCAAGAGCTGTTTATTTTGTTGCAGGGCAGAACACAGCCCATTGAATGCAAACTGATTAAGGCACCTTAAAGCAGTTGTAAGCAGGTTTGCGTGGGTTTGCACAAAGCTAAGCACTGCCTACACAGGTTAAGCAATTTAGAAGCTGAGTATATGAAAGCATAACCGGAGATTAGCAGTGCTTACCATCATGCAAACATGCTTACAACTGCTTTAAAGTGCCTTAATCACTCTGTATCCAATGGGCTGTATTCTGCCCAACAACAAAACAAACAGCTCCTGCCAGGCTCGAAACCAGGACCATGCACACCATACACAGAGTGATTTTCCAGTAAGTCATGACAGATATGCATAATCATGATGTTTTCACATACATATCATCCAGCCCAGGTATACAACACTACAGGGAATGTATTCTGCCATGTAGATGTATTTGTGTGTGTGTGTGTGTATATATATATATATATATATATATATATATATATATATATATATTCATCTTTAAATGGATATAACATATCTATATATGTAGATATAGCTATATAAATATATATATATATATATATATATACATGCCAACATATACATATATGCATAGATATGCATACATTATACATATATATATATATATATATATATATATATATATATATATATGTATATACACAGCCATAAGTCCACATATATACAGCACTAAAAATGCATATATGTAAGCATATATATATGGTTCACCTTTCAAAGGGAGAAATTCCTGTCTCCGAAAGCTGGAAGGCTGAATGTATGTTCTCAACATTGCACAATCTTGGAATTAATGCATCGAATGTGCAATGAGCGAATGTCACATTGCATTCGCTCATTGCAAATTTGGCAATTTGGGTGTGGATCGCACTATAGTGGGGATGGGAAATATTTGCCTATCCCCACTGTAGTGCAAACTCATATTTAGTATATCACAATAGGGGGTTGTGGGGGGCCCAGCCCTCCCAGATGGGGGTTGCAGAGGGGCTTTCCCCCCTGCATTATGATATGTATTCTAACTTGCAGTTCGAGAATCAGTGAAACTGCCTTTAGATTTGCTGTGTTTTGAACTGTGGTGCAATTAGAAATGACGGATTGGTCCTTTCGGTTTGCAGAAAGGGCCGTTCGAAGAAATGACTGCCTCCCTTTCAAAGGTAAACACATATATATCTATATAGGTATATATGAACTTACATTTGTAGATGAAACTGGGAATGTAACCACAACATGTATGTCCACATGCACCATTGATAGGTTTGAGAGACCCAAACAACATACATCAGGCATGGATAGGTATCCCCCCTCACAGCCAAATATGTCTGGCCTACAATTCACTACCAACCTTATCAGGTCCCATGACCAGGACCCTACATGACAAGGGCAGTACATGTTAACAGTATTTCTATCCACCCACATAGCTGTCTGTAATAATGTACAGTGTATGTAATCAGGTTGTTAGTTGTTTACACCATTCACAGTAGTTCAACACCTCACACCCTACTAAGGGTAGGGCCATGCCACCGGCATTGGCACACTCATGTTACTGAGGTGAGGGTCGCAGTAGAGTGAGGAAAGGGACATACACCCTGCTGTTAGCATGTTCAATGTCATCCACATTGCAGACTGCATATATAGCAAATGTGTGGTTGTGCCTATCATGTCTTGCTCGGATTACATGTGCAATAGATGTGTTACCTGCATGGGGACAAACCTCCATGTGTACAGTCTTGTACCTGTACTACATCCAAACCAAAGGCTCTGTGTGTTGTACCCAGCCATGTCATGTGTACCACCCACTGCACATACTGGTGTCCACTGTAGAAAGCCTGCTGACACCACTACATCCATCAGTCATGTGGTAAGTGGACAAACACAATACAATCAGAATAGATAATGGTGACAACATTACAACATTGTTAATTTCAGCTATGATGCATCATGGCTGCACAGCTACACCTTCCAAGATATTAGCATTCCTCTTTACTGCTAACAACATGCTACACAGCATTCCATTGCTACACTGTTGTACAGTTACCCTGTGCATCAGCACCATGTTAGCCTAACTCTGCATCAATGTTATGGATGTCAGGGAGTGGCACAGGTACCATCATATGCATAGGGTGTGTTGTTGGTTTGCTAGAGGCGTAGGCTGAGCCATACAATTGACAACATGTGTGTGTGTGTGGGTGTGTGTGTGTGCGTGTGTGTGTGTGTGTGTGTGTGAGGGGGCTGAGTACTGGGCCAATGGTGATGTGTGTGCAGGTATGTGGTTGCCCTAGGTTTGTTGTTTATGTGTGTGTGTCTGCATGTACACAGTTCCACCATGTGGCTGCCCTATATGGGGATTTGTGAGACAGCTGCAGACTGTACCTTCCAGGGTTTGCAGTTCACCATCTCTGTCCACAGACACGTGACCTGTTCCTGGCAGGGGTGCTACAGGCAGTATCAGGTACAAAGCCAGATCGAGTACTGTCCCCCGAGGTTGACAGATGTCCACTGGATCCAGGTCCCTCCTGGGACTGGCCAGGGCCAGGTGCACATGGTCTGCTATGATGGTCTGTGGACAGCACCCCCCCCCCACAGTGCTGGAGCTGGTACTGCCACTACTGGAGCAGCTGTGACTGGTGTGACATCCACGGCGACCTCCAGCTGCTGGTGTTGCTGGCATACATCCACATGGCCATCACAACCATCCCGCCCTGTCCTGACACATTGCCATGACATTGTGGAAGAGATCCAATGTCTCACCCCACCATCTATTCATGACCTCGGTGTAATTAAAAATGGCACCTGCTAGGTCACAGATGCTGTCAGTTACAGAGGTGTGATGAGCGCTCTATGCCCTTAGACCCTGCCTGGTGTACCGTTCCATTCATGCCTGTGCTTCCATGACAGCCTGGAACATGCGTGGGGTTGATATAAATGTGGCACATCTGCCAGGGGCATGATGACCAGCAGTGCTCCGATGAGCACCCCTGAACATCTGCCTATGTGATACCCTGCCAGACATCTGGCTATGGCTGCTGTGTCCTGACACATGTGCCATAGATACCACACTGTCCTGGCCAATGCCAACCGTAGACTGTCCCTCAGCTAAGGCCAATGGTGATGAGGTATGTAGAGGCAGTTTGACTGTGTGTGTGGATTGGGTGGCTATATGTGTGATGTCAATTGGTGGCCCTGTGTCAGCCCCTGATGACCCTGCCTGTGCCTAAACACACCTATCCTCATGGTCACTGTCTGTATCAGTGACATCAGATTCCCTGCAGGAGGGACCCAACCCACCTCACTACCTGTGAGGGGAAAACAGGGAACAGACTGTAAGACCTGTACATCACCGCTAAACCGTACATACACACACACACACATACACACACGCACACACACACACACACACACACACACACACACACACACACACACACACACACACACACACATATACACACACATGTGTGCAGACATGGCCACACACACAGACATACACACATGCAGTCGACATACATGGCAACCCATACACTCCACCAGACAGCACCTACAGATAGCTCCAGCATCCCATAACACACACAATAGCAGGTGATGCAGTGCAGCATGCAGTGCAACTGTAGTCGATCCTAGTTACCAACATTATACATGGCTCTGATGCATGGCTTCTGTTAGTAGGTGATGGCCCTTCCCCTGGAACACACTGCACCCATATCCACAGCATTGCTGTGCATCTGTTCAGCACCCTGGCATGTACTGTGCACCATACCTCACAGGTGTACACACCATTGCAGAATGTGTATCTGTGTGTCAGTTGTGTTTCCGCTGCTGCTCACAGCGTCTGTGTGTTTCTGGATTACATGTGGACACGTGTTTAGTGAATGCTTGATGTGTATTCACAGATGTCATCATCAGTGGTGCATGTATGAGTGATAGACTACCATTATACTGACCACAGACACAATGTACTGTACCTATTGTGAGCGTAGAGACCATTATTGAGCCCTGGCTGATGCTGCCTGTGGTACACATAAGTTCATAGGTGAGTACTGGTCTATTGGTCCTGCGGCCTACATAAGCCTAGCCACAGGGGTTCCCAACCATGCACAAACCACTAATGTTATTCCCCTGTACTCCTGCAGGCTGTGGCACAGATGTACTACTCAGGGTGAATTCCCCATTTCCCATCCAATTGTCAAGTGTTTTGTAAAGAGGGCCAATGAGTAGCATTGCCTAACATGAATGGATAGTGTATTCCAGAGTGTGGGACTTCCCCAGGACAGGACCGTATCCCTCCAGTATGTTCTGTGTAATGTGTTGATGAGGTTTAGGACCCTGGAACATGTGTTTGCAGAGGGCGTGGGATGTCTTTATGTGTAGCATGTTCAACTGCTCTATGTATGACAAAGCTGTGTATGTTAGGCAGATGTCAGCTGTGCCTGGGCAATGTGCACTGGAGTGTAGCCACAGTTGTCTCAGATGATCTGTGTATTGCATGTGTTTGAGGCTGGTAATCCCATTAGTGATGTGTGTGCTCTGACAGTGAACATGTACAGCATACATTATGGGTAGATGTGCTAGATGTGTACATGGCCTACTCCTTAGCTATGACATGCACAGTGAATTGCCAACCATAAGCTTAAATCATACTTACTGGCATCCGGCCCCTGCCTTGCTGGTATCCCAGAGGTACCTACACTGAGATGAGATAGAGTTGATGTCAGTGGCCACAGCTGTGGCATTGCTACAGGGTGGCTGCAATATTACAGTAAAACAACAGCTGAAGTCCACAGTACTACAGATTATGCATTACTGCTTATCAGTACTACACAGCAACAAACTCCACATCTCACATATGCATGATCTACCTGTACAGATGCATACACAACAGTGGACTACTGATATGCCTGGAACCTTACCTGCAAGCTCCATGTCTGATGTGTGTGTGTGTGTGTGTGTGTGTGTGTGTGTGTGTGTGTGTGTGTGTGTGTGTGTGTGTGTGTGTGTGTAGCACCCACTTCCATGACTGTATATGTCTGTAGCTCTTGTGGGCAGGCAGTTGCTACTAGGCTCATGAGCAGCTCCTCAACTCTGGTGATGGGGGATATATGTTATGCCCCCCCTGTTGCAAGGTGGTCACCTCACACGGCAGTGGCACGGCAACGTACATGGTGGAGCAACTCACTACAATGATGGAGGACCTGCTCATACATAAGGCTGTGCATCCCCACCTCATTCACCCTGTGGACCACATCGTTCCACATGGCTGTTCGCTCATGCTGGTCCTGGCTTGTCTGTGAGAACAGCAGCTGGTAGTTCTGGATGATTCTGGTGAGTATTATTTCATCCTCAGCGGCACTGTAGGCAGGATTCCTCGAGTGCGCCATACTCCCTGAAAGACATAAAGATGGAAATATGTCTGAGCAACTCATATGGCACGCTTACCATAATACAATACACATGTCAGTCTCCTGCCACCATATCAGCTCCAACTTAATGTTCACACAACATAAGCGGTATGTCTCCGGTTTATGTACCATTGGGACATATAGTGTATTGTACAACACTGTCTGCTATGTGTTTATAGACATGCTCCCTGTGGGGACACTGGAGTTGCTGGGCTGTTACAGAGTATTTCACCTGCATGCCATTGTCACTGCCACTATGTTTACACATATGCATGTGGTATGCTTGCTATGTGATTGCTACAAATCTGCCATTCTGTGTTATTGGGGATATCTATGCATGCTGTTGGACATGTTCTGGGATTGTGTGGACTATTACAACCCACATACCTTTCATGACAGTTGCACACCAGTATGTGTAGGGGTTATTTGCCAGCAGAAACACCACTCCCACCTAATGTGCACATGTTACCAGTCCACATCACATCCATGACCCACCATGGAACCTCATTATCTACTGTTCCGGCACTACCTTCATGTGGAACCACCTCAGTGGATGGTGCCACCCCCATGGAGCACACACAGACATATGTCTGTCACCCAGTTAGGTTCAGGGTCTTGTGCATAGGGAGCTCCACAGAGACATGGGGTATGTGCTACATCACCTGGAGGCATGCAGTACACATACACAAGGTTTGACATGCATGTTCCTTTTGTTCAGCCCACAGCCCAGGCACCTTTATGACCATGTAGATGCTGTCATGACTGTCCATGGGTGGGCACCATGTTCCCATACGGGGCTCAATGGTCTCTACATTCCAAATGTAACTACCCACCCACAGTGTTTAACCAACACATGTGTTATATACCAGCCCGGTATGCTGTCTTGTTTGTCACCCAACCAGACATACATACCAGTATGTGCCTAATACCCTTCACCAACATATATATCTCACCTTCTCAAACAATTGCGATGTGTTCCCGACATGGGTTACACACCACACTCCACACTCCATTTTGCAGCCATGTACTGGTGTTTAGGTATGTTGTGTATTGATGTGTGATGTTCTCTCACACATGTCATGGCAGGGGACATGTATTGACATATATATATATATATATATATATATATACATACATATATATATATATATATATATATATATATATATATATATACATACATATATATATATATATATATACATATATATATATATACATACATATATATATATATATATATATATATATATATATATATATATATATATATATATACATATATATATATATATATATATATACATACATATATATATATATATATATATATATATATATATATATATATATATATATATATATATATATATATATATATATATATATATATATATATATATATATATATATATATATATATATATATATATATATATCTATATATATATATATATACATATATATATATATATATATATATATATATATATATATATATATATATAATATATATATATGTAGACACACACACACACACACATATATATATATATATATACATATATATATATATATATATATATATATATATATATATACATATGTGCATATATGTGTAGATATCATTATGTGCTGTTTATATAATTATATATATGTATAACTGTCCGAGGTTCTGTAGATATACACAGCTGTGAATATGTATCACACATATATGTATCTGTATGTGGGGTGCATATAAACATCTGGTACACACTCTTGTAACTCTCTTTACTTCACAGCTGAACTGTTCTACCTTGCTGCAACACAGACAGGTGATACATGTGAACACATTAAGGGGGTATATATGGTGACATATTTTAGATAAGCATATTATACTGCTATGGCAGTTGGGCATGCTATGCTACACTTTAACATGACTGTCCTGCAGGTGGTGTGGTCTCACACCCATGTGTCTATCATGGCAGTATCAGTACCCCCACCAGCTGTTGGCCACAGTAATTTACAGAACACAGATATCATGGGTCACATCTTTGCCATTCACTGCTGATCTGCACAGTTGACAGGTATGTCCCACTGGCCACAGGGACTGACAGTATTGTTCAGTGCAGTTGTTGAGGAGAACATCATTACAGGAACAAGTACTGATGGCACATATACATCCTTTCACATTATACATCCTATTATCCTATGCCACATACTAAATGCAAGTAAATGCATATCTGTTTCACATACCTGTTATGTTTTTTCTTCTGTTACACAACCCTGAGCTTTGTTACTTTTATTAAAGTTTTTTTTTTCTTTCACTGTCTCTCTCTCTCTCTCTCCCTCTCTATCTCTCTCTCAGTCTCTCCAGTAGAGTGATTGAGCTGGTTTGAATAGATTTCACCATGCTTTTGTTGGTATTGCACATGATCAGGTGGTGGCCTCTGCACCAGTCAGTGTCCACCAGTTGCTAATTGCATGCAGCCTGCTGTGTAGTACTTCAGATTACCACTGTCATGGCAACCCTGTACTTTAAATTGCTGACTTCTATGGGGGTTGTCCCTTCATCTTTCCAATATGGATGACATTCTTCCTGTGTGTGGACATCAGTGTTACAGACAGCAGGTAGCAATACCTCTTACAGCAGAACCTGCAGACACAGGCCAAATTCACATTTGGGTAAAGTTCCAGACCTACAGACAGCGTGAGTAGTGTTGTTGCATGCATTGTATCTTGCTGGTCTTATAGGGTTTCTGTGTACATGATACTTTTTCATGGAAGGTTGTCTGTCTGCATAGCTCTGAACTGTGGGCCTATCCATATGCGACCAGGGGGATTGGCTGTTAGGTTTTGTCTGTGTACCACACAGATATTGTCCCAGATATATCTGTGGCATTCTGTCTGTTGAGTGCTATCAGTATATGGCTACATCCGTTTGTATTTCAGTGTCGTATTCCTGCATAAGGGTATGCTGCAATGAATCCTGTAACACCAGCAATTTCCAGGGTGTGTAACAGCAATAATTCAAATATGGCCCTATGTTCCCGCCTCTATCCTCCACATATATGCCATTCTTTGTCCTGCTGTGATACAGAAAGGGGTTGTTAGGTAATGGCCTATCATTATTTACCACTAGCATTGCTGCTATCATCCCAGTCATGTCATGGACTCCTGCACCAACTGTTGGGCCAAGTCCATATATATGGGGGCAACAGCTGGAGAACACATATGTGCCCTAGTACATTCCAGAGGTAAGCATGTGGTACACAGTGTTCCTTGCCCCGGTACAGCCTTTTATGGAGGGGGGGGGGGGTTCAATGCCATTAACCTAGGTTATGACACCTTTCCAGGGATATAACTGTTAAGATGAGGGTCATTCAGTGTGATAGTGAGATGTTAGGTTAAGCAATGTTATGTACAGGATACTGTGACATTTACACAAGTGCTACTTTTCCCCCTAGGGCTTGACTACAGGGTGTAATTGGAGGCTGCTGAACTACATCTGTAATTGTTGATTGCTACGTATCTTAAAGGCAAGTCCTGTTTCTACTGTTGTACTAATTGAAGGCCTTGGCCTGTACAGCATAGTATGGTATATATACACATTGCTTGCATCTACTGTTTTGTGTGGGCCTTGCGTTCATCACTGATTACATATTTCAAACCTTATGCAGTGTAAGTACTGGCATACATTATTGTATAGTACACAAATAAAGGTTTTCTGTGTATGCATACCTGTGCGTCGTGTCATGCCCTTTGAATTGTGGGTGGGTATATGTTTAATGTAAGTATTCTCATTTGTTGGAATGGTTGCCACACTACACATTTCACAGGTGGCAGTTAAAGGGTTTGTGGCTGAGGAATATACTTTGCACCCAGTACTTCCACACTAAGTCCACATATGTATGGCTACTGATACCTTTTGTCTGTGTATATGTGTATGTACCTATATATATCTCATATGGGTATATCTATGTATATATATATGTATGTATATATATATATATATATATATATATATATATATATATATAAATAATATCTATGTATATATGTATGTATATATATATATATATATATATATATATATATATATATATACATACACATCTGTAATTATATATCTATATATATATATATATATATATATATATATATATATATATATATATACACACACACACACATATGAACATATTTATGTATCTATATACAATTGATGTTATACGATTTTTTGTGAGTCGTACATAAATATATATAACTACATATATCTGTCTATCTATCTACATTTACAGATATATATCTGTCCATATGTCCATGCATGTTCGGCTCATATGCTGGCCTGTTCCTCATTCTCTTGGCAATTGTCATGGATGATTGCAGCATTGAAGTCAGTAACTAGTGCCAACACTTTTGTGTTTCAGACTTCATCTCCTTATACATAAGTGTTCTAATACATATACCATTGTAACTAGCAACATTTTAAATGTATTAGAGCATTAGTTGACATATATCCCTATTTATACCCACAGTGTGGAATACTTTGTCCAGATTTCTTACATTAACAGGTTGTGTGGTATGATATTAAGACATTTCCTGTACTGTTGACTGATTGTGCTGGATGATATGTTTGTAAAAACATCAGGTTATGTATATCTGCCATGGTTTAGTTGTAAATCACTTTGTGTATAGAGTGCGGGGATCTGGGTTCTAGCCTTGGAGAGGCAGTTTATTTTGTTGCTGGGCAGAACAAGGGACGTTGGATACAGAGTGATTAAGGCACTCTTAAGCAGTTGTAAGCAGGTTTGCATGAGTTTGCTTGCCAGTAAGCACTGCCAACCTCCGCTTATGTTTTCTTACAGTCAGTTAGCTTCGGAATTTCTCAACCTGTATAAGCTTAGCTTACCCCCGCGCAAACCCACACAAACCCACTTACCGTTGCTTAAAAGTGCTTACTGCAGCTTACCCCCACACTAATTTCTTGAAAAGAAAAGAAAAAGGGGTTGATAGGAAAGTGGTGAAAAACGGGGCACAAAGAGGGAAAGACAGTAGGGAAAATAGCTAGGTATGTGCAGGAAGGGTATATTAAAGGTCCATAGCTGCCCATTTCTGCTTCAGCAACAACTGTGCATATACACTAAATTTGTAGGTACAATTGGACCCTCAAACCCTGGGAGAGGGGTGAGGACAACATAAATTCATTGTGATGCCAGTTAGACCAGATTACATATGTCCAGTGGACACGTGTGCAAAATGGACAGCTATGTATGGGGTGAGATTTTTTTTGTGGAACAGATTGCCGTTTTTTTCAGGTGAGAGTGGGATGTTGGGGAGGGGTTGTAGGTATATTTGGGGAGGTAGGTTGGGTGGGTTAACAGACAAGACACACAAGACACATACAGGGCCGGTATATGACACATGTGGGGGTAAACACCTTGGACAGGGAGGGGTGTTTGAAAGTCGCAGGCCATTGAGCCCCCAACTGGAAACAGTGGGACTGAGATCCCCACCCATGGGCAGTCACCACTGCACTTTCACCGCCCCAAAGGTGGCTGTGCTGGGGGTTGTGTAGGAGGGACAGGCTCACCCTCTAAAAGCACCACTCAGCCCTCAAGCTGGCGTAGTCACTCTTAATGCTCCAGATCAAGCTCCCTACGCACTACGGCCTGGACCTGTTGATGGGTGACAGGTTCCCCTCCGCACCCACTCTGGGAGGGGGCAAACTCCATCCCCTGCAGCGGTTCCACCCGAAGGTGGCACAGGGCCCACATAGGATGAGGTCCTAGGCTGGGCCCCAGATGTGCTGGTGCCTGGTGCCATGGCCAGCTGAGGTGGGACAGGTGGGTCCGCTGGGACCGACCTTCCCATATGAGCTGTGTTGTCACAGGTTTATGACAGATATGGGGTAGTAACAGCCAACAGCATTCAGGATTGTTATAACAGCATGCATAGGTATTCCCATTAATCCAAAACACCAGATTTAACACAGTTGCACAGCAAGCAGAACACATGCATATATGGAACAACAGTGGCCATTATAGGGGCATGCAGGTTTCATTGATGGCAACAGGCCACCAATATGGGTGTATTCTAACATGGCACATGCATAGAAATAAATGTGAATATTTATAAACCATTAGGACATATGTCCCAACAAAAGTTTGGAGTGTACACATACCAGTTGAGGAGTGTCATTGGGTTATTTTGTACATATGGTAGGGGTGAGAGAGACAGAGAGTTCAATTAACAACTAATATATCCTTGTAGTTTTCACAACATTCTTAGTCACTTCAGTGATCTTTCCCTTACATGTATTATTACACTACCCAATGGCCTTATATTGTACACTGGTATGTTTATAGATTATTATATACATGACCTGTGTCTTACATATAGGCATGACAAGATGCAGGTGTTAATGTAACATATGTTGAGAATTGCTGTCATACACTTTGGGTGAGGTGCTAGATTGACAGGTTTGTTTTCATATACATTCTCTGACTATGCACACGTTTGACTATCAGTTATATGTCATTGACAGCTGCCTGCATTTCTTGGATCATCACACTAAATTTTCAGGGGAACATGGTACCAGGCTGGTGATATGGGCCATTTATCTGGACATGCTGGACAGATTGGAACAGTTGTGGGGTATGAATATGCATACAACTTTCAATTTGAACATTCTAGCAAATTCTGTACAGTTGTTGGGTGTAATTATGCATACAGCTTTCTATCTGATCATTGTAACAACATCTGTACAGTTGTGGGGCATGATTATGCATACAACTTAGTAGCACTCCCAGGATTCAAACCCCTGCTGTGTGTGACAAAAGATTATAACTAACATCACAGTACACTGTGCTATCAGGGAATTGATGTAAAGCTTTCAACTGTTGTCTAAGTCTCCCTAACGTGTACAATATGACTGACGTCTTGGCACTTCCAACATTGTTATGCAGGACGTCATACACATTTTATTTGCATACCACGGTGTGGGAGACACTGCTTAAGATATAACAGAACTATTTATAGTATGGAACAGATCACCAACATATGAGGGAAGAGTAAACTGAAGCACTCCAGAGGTTATACCTTTATTCACAGACTATTACACATTTATTTCTACTGGTACAACACTTTCTAAGACTCTTATATTTATTTGTTATGACAGTACATGCAGACTAATTACTAACCTGCCTCGTGATGCAGCCTTTACAGCCTAGCATAATGGGCTTGCTGGTTCACAACCTGCTCATCTGCAGCTGTCAGAAAATACAGTGATATTTAGCCATACCTAGCCATAGTATACACAAGCTAGGCAATTATTTACTAGTTAGTAGAATGAGTACTTACTCAGTACTGGGGCATTGGGCATCTGCCAAGACTCCTGGACCCACTGTTTCAGTACATCCCCCTTCCACCACTTCGGGTAAGCATGATAGTGCCTGACCTGCTCACCAGTCCGGGGAATACCTGTGGCACTGGTGAGGTCACAGCTGAGACTGTCCCAGGCCTCCGTTCTTTACTGTGAGCCCTGGTACTGGCCCTGCAGTAGTCTCTGCTCATGGTGCTTTTTTCCAGGAGCCATACCATGATTTTTGACTCCTGGATACCCCAGCGCTGTGCTCTAAATCAAGTGCCTTCACCCACACCAGCCATTCTGCCTGCAGTAGGAAGTTACAACCAGTTATGAGAAGTATTCCCATATAGATAAGTTCGGGAAGGGGGTGTCCTGCCTTTAAAAATTGTTAAAGTTGATTGTTTCATTCCTGCTTATCAGTCATTATTTTTCGCTGTTTCAGAAGGTTAGGGTTTAAATTCGGCCAATTTCCCACACTTTCCCATGATTGGCCAGATTTGAAAAGGCTAAGCTATAGGCACACCTGCTTACATAAGGTTGGCACTGCTTAAAGAGGTATACCACTAGGCAGATTGAATTGGCTCCCCTACACATTGCTTACACATACTAACTTGAGCTGTGCTGTGGTTAGCATTGCTTAATAGTTAATTAGCACTATATTTGCCATTTGGTAATGATTTATTCTTCATTACATATTATATATGTTTCTGGTATCCATGATTTATGTGTACATACACTGTATGGGAACCTGGGGACTTCTACACTTTATTACAATAACACCTCAAATCTATGCTTACTGCAGTACTCCAGTTCATATATTTATGTTATGTAGCAGGTTATACCACTTCACACTGTACATAGATTCAGTTCACATGTTTGGTTTTATTTTCCTGTGGTGAGGATTAGTTTGTTGATACCTCATTTCTGTCTATTGCTATGATGGCTTAGTGGTTAACTACTGTGACTATAATGTAGATGGTCCTGAGTTTGAGCCTTGCAGAGGCAGTTTATTTTGTATCTGGGAAGAACATGGGCCTTTGGATACAGAGTGATTAAGGCACTTTAAAGCCGTTGTAAGCAGGTTTGCGCTGGTTTGCGCGACTGTAAGCACTGCTAACCTCTGGTTACACTTTCTTACACTCAGTTAGCTTCTACTTTGCTTAATCTGTATACGCAATGCTTACTCCCACACAAACGCCCTTAAACATGCTTACTACTGCTTATTTGTGCTTAAACCTGCTTACTAATGCCTTATTCATTATGACACTGACACTTCACATGTGCATTCAGTGCAGTACTCCAGTTCATATTTAAATGTTATTACGTAGGTTATATGGTAAAAAGATGTAAAAATATGTTCATATACAGATTTCACATGGAAAATGATATGTGCTGCAGTGGGACTCAAACCGGGAATGCCTGTTCATTAGGCGGGTGCTCTAACCACTACACTATGGCTGTGCTGCTTCATTTGCATATATATTCCATTTTATCCTCTCCAGATTTTTCAGGTGCTTTAACCATAGCTAAGCGATGGGCACACCATGCACCTATGGTTGGCTGTACTCGGGGTTTTAAAAAATAAATAAAAGGGTCTCTTCATTTTATTTAAATGTACTGTTGCTGTTGATTACATGGGAACTGTTGGTGGGGATATGTGGACACCTATGAGTGGTCTCGCTCATTTATTTACACATTCTTCAGTTCTACTTTGCAGGGACGTGTTTATTCTGAGAGCTCTGCTTTCAAACACACCCCCTGCACTCGTCCATGCTCCGTGTAGCATTAGGAGTTCAGGTAGCGCACCTTCATTAATATGCATGGTGCGCTACCATCCTCCTCTTAAACTGCCGCTTCCATGCAGGACTAGATTAGCACTGCATGGAAAATTAGTAAATCTGGGACGAGATGTTTTGTAAAGGTAAAATAAAAACAGATTGCTTCACTATATGATCAAGTATTTGCAAATGTGCATGTGCTTCTGCAAAAGTCAGGAAACAACATAATTATATAGACTGAAAACACTATTCTTGGTCTACCAAACCAGAAGGGCAAGTAAAAATTAGAGCACAATATAACTGCAAGGTAAGTGTCAGGAAGCAACATTTTATGATAATGCTGCCTTGACAGAAATTTGGATTCACTGAAAAACATTATAAAAGTCTGCATACTTGTTTTCACCAAAAATACAGTTAACAGACCACTCAGACACATTGATGTTGCTGGTGTACTGTCTGTTTGAACAAATGAACAATGACAGATCATGATATCAGCATATCAGTTGCAATGGCAGCTTGAACATAAGTAACCTGAATGAAGCCTGTTTTTTGTCATACATATTTTCATTTTGTAGGAAGCGGAATTGGGCTTTCCTATAGCTGGTTGAGGTGAAATTATTTGAGCTTCATTTGCCTGCAGGCAAAAAAAAAAACATTGAGGTTCATATTGTGAACTGCTGTATCCTTTAGGAAACCATTGACAGTGCAATTTCTAAGTCTGCACTGGCAATAATTAATTTCTATAGGGCAACTTTGCCCTTCTTCAAGTTGGTATGAATGTGGAGCTGGTATAGATAAGTTCGGGGGGGGGGGTTGTCCTACCTTTAAAAATGGTTAAAGGTGATTCTTTCACTCCTGTTTGTCAGTCATTATTTTTCGGTGTTTCAGAAGGTTGGGGTTGTGCCTTTCGATATTTCATAGAGGAACTCCAGAATTAGAATTTCAAAGTTCTAATATGTGTCATTTTTAATATTGTTGCAATTTCTGTATTTTAATGAAATCCAGGCAGATGAAACCTTTCTTATGGCATGTACAGATACCTGTCAGAGAACTAAACACAATAAAGTGGACATAGGAAGAGGTTCATAAGTTCATAGTGTAAGGGAAAGAAGACTTGCTGAAGGGGAACTCGGTATGAGTTAATCAGACTGAAATGCTTTTGCTGTAATCATGTGAGATTAATGTCATTCTCAGGATGCTGTGTGATGCACACTTCATGTAGTCAGTAGTGCTATACTACACATATAATACTCTGAAATCTGAAGAGAATGAAAATTATCCATTTGTAGGTGAGAAACACTCAAGCAAAGACTGATCACTATCCCACACTGCTCACAAGCACCGATATAGACATACTAATGATAAACAAAGGAATACCACACTCAATGGTTGCATATGAGCAAAAATACTAGCAACAGGCGAGCAAAGATGGGCTATAAAATGAACAAGAAGCTTAGAGAATGCAGCTACAAAGGTGTCATGCTTTTGTGTGAAGCAAGAATATTTATCATCCTTGACTGATTTAGTGAAGAAGACAAAATAATAAATATTTTATTTTGGATTCATATACAAAGACAGTTAAAAACAGTCACTAAGTGGAAAAAATAGCTGTATATGTATGCAAAGGCTGAAGGGATTATGGGAAATGGTTAATATATGAAATATGAAAAGAGTGGGAAGATGGGAAAGTCATTTTACAGATAGGAAATTGTTTTATTGAAATCATATAGCAGAGCTTGAAGAGATACTTGGATGTAATAATGACAATTAAGGAAGTGGAAGAGGACATTGGCAGAGATGAATTTGGAAGATAATTTTTAATGTAGCTCTTCTCAGAGTTATTAAACAGAGAGGAATGCATACACTATGCATCATGGTTATTATAGATGCTTGAGCTAGCAGAATTTCTGTGAGGAGAAATACGAATTTAAAAAGCATCCTCTTAATCTGAATACAGGTAGAGCAATGTAACTCAATATATACTTTTAAAGGAACTTATAGGACAGTCTATTAGCCTCATAATCAACTGTATCAATACACTCATTAAGGCTCTGGAAAGTAGTGAGGTAGCTCAGAAACGAAGCAGGGCAGATACATCAAGAAAGAAACCTTTAATTTTCTTTAAATTGTTTGTAGAAATGGTTGATACATGATAATATACTGACTGTGCTGCCTTTATAATCCCCGCATCCAGTTGCTGATGAGGTGCCAGCTTTATTTCTTACTTTATGGGGATGAGACATGTTGTGAAATCCAATGATAAGGCACTAGGTAAGCTGCAAGGAGTTAGGGGAATACCTCAGTCTTTAACTGTGTTGACAGGGACTAAAAGGTTGCCAGTGCTTCATGTGTACTTCAGATGAATGTGTCATGGGCAAAGTATTATTTCAGTGGGGGAAACTTGAATACTTTATTATTTTATTGTCAGTTATCAGAAATTACGTTTTTCATGCTTTTGAATTCATAGGTTCATAGGTACTTACTTTGTTATTGATCCTTCAGGATCTGCTAAAGCCTTGCCTTGAATAATCCTGGAATTTAAGTACAATTACCCCATAGATGGGCAGAACACTTACATCTTACCCTTATCCATAAGAGGTAAAGGCACTAAAGCAGGGGTGAATTTTTAGTTTCCCATCCAGTCTTCCAAATTACACTCAAATAGAGTAAGGGGAGTTCTTTGCTTTATGTGGAGAGGAAGATGATTCCAAAGAAATTCTCTGTGATACATACCTATCCCTCCAACATGTTCTATTCATGTTGCAGAATAGATTAAGATCTCTTGAATGATGGTTTATGGTACCTTTGGACTTATAGATGTGCACTATATATGAGAGGATAGTGCCTGTTGAGGCTCTGTACATGAGGCCGAGTTCCCTCTTGGTAGTTTGTATGACACTGAGAAAAGAGACAAGGCTATGAGACAGTCAGTGTAGTTTTTATGATTTAGGCCATTGATTTTCTTGTTGCGAAAGCACTGCAGTCATTCAAATTGTGCTAAGTGTTTGGAAAGGTATAAACCAAACATGGCATTATACTTGAAGTCTGGCCTAATAAGTGTCAAATACAGTGCTGTGATCACACCCTTGCACTTAGACATCTTGCCCTTACTAATAAGCTGCACAATGAAAAAGGACTTTCCTGAAGTAGTGACAGTGATTGAGGGATGTTTATTGTTCACACAGGTTCCTAGGCCCCTAACTAGTAGATCAATTTTCAGGGATTTATTGTTGACGTAATAGTTATAGGAGACATCATGTCTGCAGAAGGAGACTATTATAATTTTTTTGCCATTTAGTTTAAGTCCATGGTCATGACACCAGCTATTTGTTTGGGAAAGGCCCTCTTGAAGGATCCTATGTTCTCTGGAGAATTTAGGATGCCACCAAGTTTACAGTGATCTGCAGACTTGGTCAGCCATAAACCCTTAACATTACCTTTGGCTTGTGAGAAGTAAATACCAAACATGAGTGGTCCAAGCACTGAACCCTGAGATACATTGATAGCCACAAGGCTTTTGGAGGAGGAGGAGGTAGTGCCACCTATCCTAATCCCTGTGTTGTTTTTTTCACCCAAATTGTTATCTAATGAGTTACATATTTATTACCATTTAGCTGGGAGAGTTTATCAACAATACCTGAGTGTGGGATAGTGTTAAACACCTTTGCGAGGTCTAAGTATGTGGTGTACATTGGTTTTCCTTTATCTATTGCTTCAGTAACATTCCCAAATAAATGAAAATAAGAAAAACTGCCACAAATATGAACAAAAATACTCTATTAATGAGTGCTTTCGTCAGTAGATACACTTGACTTCATCAGATTACATAAAACATTGACATCACTTCCTTTTAAAAGCCAGGCACCACCACAAGCCCACAATTAATTTCTTCTACAGGATTCAAATTGTATTGCAACACTGTTTCTCAAGCTGCATTGCCTCTACAGGATTCAGGTTGTATTGCAACACTATGTTTTAAAACTAAACATTGAAGTAAGTACATGTGAAACTTGATTAAGAAATAATAATAAAAAAATAATAATAAAAAAATTGCAAGACAAAACAAGCTGCAGTAGTGTTTGTTCTTCACAGTAACCCATATGTATAAATAAATAACAAACATCAATCCGGCATACTATTGATACACTAAGACAGTATAAAAAGATGTATTATAAACATACATTGATCACATTTTCCCCTACTTTGCTTATTTGCTGTGCAAGTTAAAACATTACAAAACTATCACAGATAAAATTCAACTTTCAGTTTTAAATAACTAGAAAGGGGAATAATATCATTCAACCCAGGGGGGTGTTGGCATTAAATCTTAACTGCCACATACATTCTCTAAATTCCAGAAACAATTCTCGTGAACCCCCCGTGTTGTTAAGAACAACTTGGTCAAAGGCAATAAATTTAAACCTATGGTCAGGATTTTCCTTGATGTGCAATGCTAATGCATTTTTTCATTGGCTTTTTTAATATCATAATTGTGTTGGTATACACGCACTTTGAAAGCCTTTTTAGTCTTGCCTATGTAAAATCCTTCACAGGATTGGCATAAGGCTGCATAAACTACAAAAGTGCTGTTACAATTCAGCCTATGGTTCAAATGTATTACACCATAATGTGGAATATGTAAGGTGTCCATTTCAAAAATACTGGAACACTGTGTACAATGACCACATTTGGTCATCCGTCCTTTTCCATAGGTTTTATAACCCTCTGTGTTTTGTTCAAGTACATTTTTAAAACAAGCATTTTTTTTATATACAACACATGGCTTTTCCCCCACATTTTTTAACAATTTTATAAAAATAAACCAATTCTTATTTAATATGTCCTTGATGTCATAAAATAATGGGTTATAAGTTAAAATAAGGGCCTTGCTGAAATCTTGGGTCATGTTTGTATCTTCACTCAAAATGTTAATATTAGGGGTAACAATACCAGATGTATCAGTCCCTAATAATGGAAAAAGGTGTCCAAATACCCTTTTTTCCATGACGTCATTAAGAATTGGTTCAATAAAATTGTTAGGATACCCTCTTTGTTGTAACATACCCCTCAACATGTCCCTCTCTTCAAAGAACACTTCTATGTCACTGATCATATGTGTCAATCTAACACATTGGCCTTTGACAAGTGACTTTTTTTGATAGTCAGGGTGTCCACTCTCATAGTATAAGAGGGTATTAGAATATGTGGGTTTTCTGTATATCATGGTTTTAAAGTTCTGTTCTACTTCATTTTTGATAATAAATATATCCAAAACACTGATCTTGTCACTGCTTTGTTCCATAGTGAAATTTAAAAAAGATGTACTAGTATTTAAAAATTAAAAAAATATCTGTAATTCATAGGTTCATAGGTTGTACTAGGCTATCGGCCCTAGGGCCTATACAAGCCTAGCCATAACAATTCTCTGGCTATTTCTTTCCACACTATTTACTTCCCTGGACCCCTGTCTAGTCTGACTGACGTGATCCCCGGGGTGAATTTCCTTTCTCCCATCCAATCATCAAGGTTCCTTTTGAACCAGTCCAAAGAAGTGCTCTGCTTGACATGTATGGGCAGTCTATTCCAGAGCCTGGGGAGTCTCTGAGTCAGGAACCTATCCCTCCAGCATGTTTTGTTTATTGTGATGACAGGAGTTAGATCACTGGAGCATGTGGCTCTGAGGGATTGGGATTTCTTTAAGTGTAGCATGTCCAACAGCTCTGGGTTTGACATGGCCTTGTATGTTAAGCAGAGATCACCTCGGAGTGTGACAGAGTATAGCTGGAGTTTTTTAAGGCGGTCAGCATAGGGCATATGCTTTAGGCCTGTGATTCTTTTAGTGAGGTATTTCTGTGGCCTTTCCAGTTGTTGCAGATGTCTTGAGAGGTACATACCAAATGGGGCGTTGTATTCTATAATGGGTCTAATGAGAGATGAGCACAGTGGGACAATGACCTCCTTTTTTCTGGATGAAAAGCCCTTAGTGATGAGGTGTGCCACATAGAAGGATTTCCTGACTATTGTGGCGATGTGGTTATTGAAGATGAGACCACTGTCCACCTGTTCCATAAGTGTCTTATCACACTTTCAGTGTTTAGTGTACTGCCACCTATGTGATAATTCATGAGTACATGTTTTTTTCCAAAAGGGGATAACTATACATTTCTTGGCACTGAGCTTGAGCCCATGGCTCTGGCACCAAGCATCTGTTTCTGTAAGGCCCTTTTGTAGAGTATCCACATCATTTGGGGATTCAATAATGGCTCCCAGTTTGCAGTCATCTGCGAGCTTTGTTAGCCAGAGTCCCTTAGTGTTGGCCTGTACTTCAGAGAAGTAGATGCCAAACAAGAGAGGTCCCAGGACTGAACCCTGAGGTACTCCACTTGTCACTTGTCTGGAGCTGGATTTGGAGTCAGCTACTTTTACAGTGTGGGTTCTGTCAGTAAGCCAGTTGGCAACCCATCGAGTGACGTAGGGATTAATTCCCAGCTTAGTAAGGTTTATTTATGATTCCAGAGTGGGGGATGGTG
The DNA here is from genome assembly GCF_019279795.1 of Protopterus annectens. NCBI lineage: Eukaryota > Metazoa > Chordata > Ceratodontiformes > Protopteridae > Protopterus > Protopterus annectens. Next base: position 453,749,279 of record NC_056748.1, on the reverse strand, counting down.
TCAAAGGCCTTGGCGAGGTCCAGATAGGCTGTGTGGACTGCCTTACCCTTGTCCACGGCTCTGGAGACTGATTTGAAGAAGTCAATAAGGTTCAGGAGACAAGATTGGTCCTTCATAAACACAAACTGGGTGGGGTCCTGTGTTTTAAGGTTGCCAATGTCTTTGTTTATAAGTTCCATGATAATACGTTCCATGGCCTTGCAGATCAGGCTAGTCAGACTGATGGGGCCGTAATTCCGGGGATCCAAGGTGGATCCCCCTTGTGGAGTGGGATAACTGTAGCTGTGCTGCACTCAGTGGGCATTAAGCCTGAGGTGAGAGTATGATTAAACATGACACTTAGGTGAGGTGCCAGTTCATTTTGTAGTTCATGTAGTACACAGCCCGGGATGTCATCTGGTCCCGTGGATGCTGTATTCTTAGCTTTGGAGAGTGCGTTTTTTACCTGTGTGGCCGTTATTACCAGAATTTGGCAATCTTCCAGTATTGAGATGGGCCATTTAGGGATTGAGAGGGGAGGGGTGAAGTTGGCACTGAATCGATCTGCCAGGATATTGGCAATATTCTTGGGATCAGTATATTTAATGCCATTCTGTTGCAGCTCAGAGCAGATCTGAGCATTAGCATTTAGATTCTTGACATAGTTATAGAATGCCTTGTGGTTGTCTTTGGAATCTTTGGCAATTTTATTTTCATAACTAGCTTTGGAGGATTTTATGAGGGATCTCAGCTTTTTACTAAGGCTGGTAAAGGAGTTTTTTGCATCCTGGGATTTTCCTCTTTTCTGCAACAGTTTTTTTCCTTTTGTTGTAAAGTTTGTCTATGGCAGGGGACCACCAGATTGGCTTCCTTTTTTTGGAGGAGAGCATCTTGGTTCTATTTGGGATGGCACGATTCATGCACAAGTGGATGTGCTCATACAGTGCCTTAGTGTAGGACTCAGCAGTCAAACTTTCAATTCCCGTCTGCATGGGTGTCATGAAGTTTGTAACTTATGACCTTGAGTAGCATGAAGTTGGTCTTGGAGAAGTTTTTTTATGGAGGTTTCCTTACTGGGGGTGGGGGTGAGTTGTGGATGTTAAGGGTGGTTAGCTTATGGTCTGACCTGACCAACAAGGGGGTGACCATAGGTGTGGAGCATCTATTTCCCATGTTGGTAATGACCAGGTCTAGGATATTGAAGTCCCTGGTGGGACTATGGATTAGTTGATCCAGGGCATTGGAATTTATGAATTCCAAGAACCATTGGGCAAAGGTTTTGGTGCACGAGTAGTTTTCCCAGTTAATGGCAGGGTAGTTGAAATCACCCAGTATTAGGGTGTTTGGTTGTATATTAATATTTTCCAGTATGTTTAGAAAGGTGTAGAGAGAATCTTGGGGCATGGTGGGGGATCTGTAGCAAGCTGCAATTTGGATTGCAGTCTTACCTAGTGTTAGTTGCACCTGAGGAATTTCAGACACATTGTGTTGGGCAACTAACCTGGTGGGGTGAATATCCTTGGTGAATATGGACACTCCTCCTCCTTTAGTATTTTGATCCTGGTTTGGTATCTGAAAATTGTGGTAAAAGTTGTAGCCTGGTATTGCAGGGGTGCTCTCTGGAGCCTTGAACCAGGTCTCAGCTACTGCACAGATATCGATGTTCACCATTTTTAGGAGTGCCTCGAGAGAGTGCATTTTGAGGTTTAGACTTCTAGCACTGAGTAGCATTATTTTCAGATTTTGCATGCTTGTACCTGTTACGGTGGTGGTTTTGACCTTTGAACTTTGCCTAAAAAAGGCACTATAGGGGTGGCAAGATCCTTAGCCAGTAACCTGAATCCCAGGGGCGACAGGTGCAGACCATCTCTGGCAAAACATTGTGGTCTGTCAATCATGTCATCCCAGGCAGACAGATGCTGGATCCCCTTTGAATGATACCAGAAACTTAGCCAATTGTTGAAGTCAATCATTTTGTCCTTATATTGCGGTATAATTCTGGGCGAAGGCAGGATGCTAACCAGGGCTAGGGTCATACCTGCCTGAGCTACATGATCCGAGAGCTCTTCCATGTCTCTTTTCATGTAGTCCATGGAGGTACATCTCAAGTCATTCACTCCAACATGGGCAATGACAGAGTCATATTTGTACTTGTTGTGGAGTGACTTGAGTGCATGAGTTATGTGGTGGATCCTGGCACCCGACAGGCAGCTCACTGTAATTTTCTCCTTGTTCAGCCTGGTGAGTGGGATATCAGTGTGCCTAACTATAGAGTCACCTATTACTAAAGTGTTAGGTGTGTTGTCTTGCCTTAGGGGCTGTTGCTGGGTGTCACACTGGTGTTGTGAGCTATGGGACACTTGGGTTGTGATTGGTGTTTGTTTGCGTTTCAGCTTCAGAGGTCCTTGTTGCTTGGGCAGGTTACAGTTAAGGGCCTCCGCATATGTGGATTTAGTGTTGCTATGTGTGGGTGTTGGTAGTGTGAGTTTAGAAGGGCTATGTGTTGCTTGAGGTGTAGTGTGGGTGTTAACCTTCTCCTCTTGACTGTCTAGCACAAGCTTGGGTGGAGATAGCTTTGCTTCCAGATTGGCTATGTAAGTGCATCTCTCACAGGATGTAGTGTTGGGTGGAAGGAGGAGAGGGTTGTCTGTGTACATGAGACAATTGTTGCATTGCCCCAGTATGCCCAGATTCACCAGGTGGACAGGAGAAATCAACGGAAGCTGACCCTTGGAAATGACTGGTTTGGTGCTTTTTTTTTTTTTCTTAAGTAGAGGAGCTGTTTTCCATTACCTTAGCAAGAATATTAATATATCGTCCAAAAATCTCCCATAGAATGTACACAGCTTGAATAGCTCTGAAGTGAATACCTGAGTGAGTTCCCACTGGGCCAAAACTATATTGGCAAACAGGGGGCACAGGCCACCCCTATTGCTACACCTGTTGTCTGTTAAAATAGCTGGCTCTCAAATATGATGTAATTGTTGTTAAGGACCAATTCCATTAAAGTTCTAATCATTAATATCCTTTCATGCCTTATATTTGTGTTACTGCATAACAAATCATAAAATAGATCAAGGCATTCTTCATGCAGTATTAGGCTAAATAAATCTTTTATATCAATGGTAGCCAAAATTAATTTATTACTATATAATTCTTTCTTGATTTTTTTCAAACAATCCCATGAATCCTTGAGTATATGTTGGTAATCAAAAAACGTAGATTTTAAATGAAAATCAAGAAATTTGGCTAAAGGTGTTGTTTTCCATGCTTTTGCATCCACAGTAGGCCTTGGGGGGGGGGGTCTGATGCTTTTATGTATATTGGGGATTCCAAATATTGTTGGGGTTTTGGGGTACATTTGTGTTAGAAAGCTATGTTCTTCCTGTGTTATCTGATAGTTAAATAATAAATCATTCAAAGTGACGTCAATATTTCTGTTAGTGATATTAAACTCATTTAGAGAGCTTTCCACATAGCAGTCTCCATATAGTATCCCCAACATTTTATCTATGTACATTTGTTGGTCCATGACCACCAACCCCCCCCCCCCTTATCAGGCTTCATAATTCTAATGGATTTATTGGAACAAATAACTCTGGAAAAGTCTTGTTTCACACTCTGTTAAATTAAATGTAGTAATTTTGGATTTGTTTAACAACATTCTGATATCATTCATACACATATTTTCAAATAAATGAATAGTAGGGTGGGGTGGAGGGTTGAATGTACTCATTCTTGCACAACCCTTAACTGGTTCATAGGTACCGTTCTTCTGAAAAAAACAACTTAAATTTAATTTCCTAGTATATATTTTTAAATCTAGGAGATACTTGTCAACATTAACATTTCTTAATGGTACAAAATTCATGCCCTTTTCAAATAAAGAGACCCATTCACCAGTAACAGTTTCATTACTGTAATTGTAAATCGTAAAATCATTATGTTCATTAGTCGCCACGGTACACACTTCATGTTCAACATCACTATTTTCAGATACTAGAAACATCTCTGTGTTCTGCCCCCCCTCCCTGAATAACCATTTCTTTGTCCATATTGGTAACCCCCATTCTTATTGTTCCAGTCCCTGCTGGCATCCTGTTGCCTCTGGTTGTGGATCCTTTCGGATCTTCTGGGGGGTTCCCCTAAAGGGGCATTATCCATTTCAAGTTCATTAGACATAGCGGGAGTGGCTTCCAAGCTGTTAATATTCTTTTGCACACCACCACTTGAATTGTTAGTATCATATATGCCCCTATTTTTAGGAAGAGGGAAGACGCACCCATTCTCATATTCATTTTTGTCCCTAGCAAGTTTTTTTAATCTTCTTTTCCCTTATAACATTAATTTGTCTGTTCACATTGACAAATACTGATTGATATTCAGCTTGTTTAGTACAAAAGTCTAAATCATTCAAAATGTGTTCATTCAAGTTATTCACAGTCAATTTAAACTGATTTAGTTTTCTTTCATTGTCTCTTACCAGTGTTTCCAGTAATTCGCACTCATGACGGTTAAACAAAATAACAAGTTCCTGGTGTAGTTCTGACCCTTCCACAAGGCCATTAGGGAATTTCCAGCATCTTAAACCCTTAGGTATGTGTTCGCTGGCCAGGCATTCCCTCAAGTAAGCATTTTCAACTTGTGTTTTCTTTAACTTAAAAAGTTCAGCTTCTAGAGTCTTTAACTGCTGTTCCACAGTGCCATAAGAAGGAGCTGGTACGACATTGCTAAAAGATAGCTCATTTCTTTTGTTCACCCAATCCATAAGGTTTGACGCATGAAAATTGTTCACCTGATTGACTGAACTAGTCTATTTGATGCTTCTTGCACTACTCGACGTTGAATTTACCTTGTTTTGTGCCTGGCTGTTCCAAACTGGGCTATGTTGTGCAGGGGTGATTAAGGAGGCTGAAATCTGAGACCCTCCAATACCTGAACCAACAGAATGACCACTGTTATAGCTTGAAAGTAGCACAGGGCTGAGTTTGGCTCCAAACCCAATAAGCTGTTGTGACAGCCCTGTTAAGGCTAAAAGGTTCCCAATGGCATTAACCAAATCATTTACAGAACCAGTTGTACCTTGTTCACTTTGCGAGCCATTTTCCCATGACAGGACAAACCAATAACCAAGAAACGAACTAAACTTGAATAAAAATAAGAAAAAATGCAACAAATATGAAGAAAAATACTCTTTTCATTTTTATGAGCGCTTTTGTCAGTAGATACACTTGCCTTCATCAGATTACATAAAACATTGACATCACTTCCTTTTAAAAGCCAGGCACCACCACAAGCCCACAATTAATTTCCTCTACAGGATTCAAATTGTATTGCAACACTGTTTCTCAAGCTGTATTGCCTCTACAGGATTCAGGTCGTATTGCAACACTATATTTTAAAATTAAACATTGAAATATATGTGAAACTTGATTAAGAAATAATAATAAAAAAATAATAATGAAAAAATTGCAAGACAAAACAAACTACAATAGTGTTTGTTCTTCACAGTAACCCATATGTATAAATAAATAAACATCAATCCAGCATACTGTTGATACACTAAGACAATATAAAAAGATATATTATAAACATACATTGATCACATTTTCCCCTACTTTCCTTATTTGCTGTGCAAGTTAAAACTTTACAAAACTATCAAAGATAAAATTCAATAAAATTGACTATTCTTTGATGCAATGTTTGTGGGCACTCTAATGAAAAAAAAAACAGTAAGCCATAATACTGAATCACCCTTGCACCCCTATGTGAAAAGCTACACCTCCACTGGTCTTCTAAACCCCTAAATTTGTTAAGTGTGATAAACACTCTTAACTCCATATTTTCATATTTTTGCTGATTACACTGTAAACCTTTAGATAAAATGTGAATCAACTAACTACAATTATGTTTTGATGAAAGTTTAGATTATTTTTATGGATATGATAATGCTTTATAAGGGTAGGGTCAAAGATTTTAACAGAAGAAGATATATGGTTTTTGGAGTTAGGTGTACTGAAGCTAAGAAGAGCAGAGTAAAAACTTACTTCACTGGCATAGTCTCTACTTTTTTACTGCCATCTCTTCCCTATACTGCCCCAGTCTTGACTCACCTTCAGGCCTCACAACTGTCCATACCTGAGCAATGTTATGATAAAATAGCCAAATCTGCAGCAAACTATAGCAGTAGACACAACATGGCCTAGATCTCAGAAAATTAAATTGTTTTGAGCTAGGTCTTCCTCAGCTAGCTACAATACACAGACTTCTCTATAAGCTAGAAAATTGCCCAGTCTTTAACAACTTAATGCTGCATTATCCCCCAATAGAATTCAATGCTGTAGAGAAAAATCACTAATCATTTTAGGCAAATCATCTAATACTTCAGGTACCTCTCAATATTCAACCCATGTAGCTAAAGTATGGAACTGTTTTCCCGCAAACACTGAAATCCATTCAGAATGCAAACTTGTTTAAAACACAACTAAAACTTCACCTGTCAAATCAATGGATGTGCTTCTGTACATCTCCAGGATAACTGCCACTGTTATCTTCAGCTTGCTATATTGTCAAACTATTTCTCTTCATTCAGAATCATATGCCCCAAAACTAATCTTCACCAAATACCTGAAATGTTTTACTACCAACTATATACATTGTTTTGTGACACTGTTCACCCTTACCTCTATACTTCTGATATAAACCTTATAATAGCAATATATATAATTGCCTCTGAACCTGCTTTACACCCCTCCTCTTAACTGCAATATTAACATGTTTACCCTGCCCTACAATAGTTTCTTGCCTCAGCTCTATTAATTTGAGTTTCTAAGAAATGATCACAGAATCTGTTATTTATCTGACAAACCCACCAATACACCACTTTGAATGCTCAATGTTCATCTACTAATGCAGAAGTATCTCTGATACTGTAATAATTGCCTCTATTTTTATTTGAATGTAAGCTAATCAGCAAATGTATGCGTAATTGTTAATGTATATTATTCAATGACTGCTCACAAAATACTAGGGTGTACTCACAATGGGAAAGTAGACCTGTATCAAAAAAGCCCTAGTCCTTTTAGACATGAGTGGTATGTTACTAGAAGTAAAATATCCAGGACTGGTATACCCAACCAAAATTCTCAGTAGAGGTAGGAAGTGCACCAGAGAGAGAAATCTCTCTGCCTTATCAGTCAATCCCATTGAATCCCCAACAAATGTATACTAGACACTCCAAATAATCAGTAGACATAAATTTATTTCACAGTCCTTTATTATTGCATCCAAATCAAAAACCTCTAAGGATTAAGACCATTTTTCACATTAGCTTTTCACAGCACTGGCTCAGCTTTAGATTTGGACTATAAGAGTTTCTGTTGCCTTTGCTTAAGTTTTGGAGTACTAGATGTTAACTTTTGTATTTTCTCCACTATAGTTTTTGATTAATCACTGCTGAATTTCCTGTTCCTCATCCAATTGTCCAAGTTACACTTGAATTGGATTAGGGAGAAACTCTGCTTCATTTGAATGGGAAGCCTGTTCCAGAGAAGGGAATATTTCTGGGATACATACCTGTCTTTCCAGCAAGTAATATTTATATCACAGGTAAGGTTCAAGTATTTATAATGGGTAATTTAGGTGCTGTTTGTTTTGGCAATAAGCATGAGGTCCATCAGGGAAGGGCCTCATAATGCCTTGTATGCCAAGCATAGATCTCCAGTCTATAGACTGTAGGAGACAGAAGACAGGGATAGGGCCTTGAGGCAGTCTACTTAGGACATGCTACTTAAGCACTGTATTCTTTTAGTGAGGAACCTCCATGGATGTTCTAATTGTTGGATGTGCTTGGTTAGGTACATGCCAAAGAGGGCATTATACTCAATGATTGGGCAGATGGATGCTGAATACAGTGGAACAATGACCTTTTTGGACCTAGTCCATGGGGTCCATACTTGGACCTCTTCTCCATATTTATTAATGACCTTCATCTAGCTATCCCACAAGCCACTTGCATACAATATGCTGACGACTCCACACTATTATGTTCAGATACATCCTCCCATGACCTTCACTCTCTCACCCAAAAAGTATTCAACATAGTTGAACAATGGTTCACTCAGCATTGTCTTCTTTTGAACCTACAGAAAGCCAAACTCCTCCTCTTCACTCCTACTCAAAATTCCTCTCCTATTCAATTCTCTGTGACATCTACCAATGGTACTATAGTATCTCCAGACTCTACCACCAGACTACTAGGTGTCACCATCGATAATAATCTGAACTTCGACATCCATATCAACAATGCTATAAAGACTGTCAACAAAAAAATTGGCACTCTCTGTAGGATTAAACCCTTCCTTTCTCCTACTGCTAAAACTACTATCGCCCACACCCATTTGATCTTTACACTGCTTTATGCCTCACCCATTTTTACTAACCACTCCAAGAATAACCTCAGCAAATTGGAAATGTCCTATAATAACACTGCGCTAGGATAGTTAGAACTACAACACCTGATTAAATTTCACCAACTAACCATTGCCCACAACATTCTTTATAAACCTTCTAATACTCCAAGTTTATCTAGCCTCATCACCCCCTATAAAAGTCTGAAGTCCTTACGCTCATCACACAAACTTCTTGTTTACACCTCTAAACCTAATAAAAGGGCTGGGGATTCTCTCTTCTCTAATACTGTAGGTAAATCCTGGAATCTTCTCCCTCTGATCTCTCCTCACTTGCCTCTTTATCTTGCTTTAAAAACAGACTTAAACTTTTCCTCAAATCATGCTGGCTATGCCCCTGTTACAAACCAGACTAGTCATCTACCTCTACAAAATTGTGCTTACTATCCTCTGCTACATCTTCTGTCTTATTATATTTTTCTTATCTACCTTTGTTCATTATTTCTATCCTCTTTATATACCTTTTGTTAAGTAAATCCATTCCAACATCACTATACATCTAACTTCCTTTATCTACTTCTGACTTAACCTGTATTATGTCTCCGTACTTTCAATTTGCACTGTTTATGACTCTTGACCTCAGTGTTACATCCTGTTACAACCTTTATGCTGTAATACATGTTACCTTGATGATTTTTTTGCTATGATAATTGCTATTTTTATTATAATATTTGATTTTTTGTTGTTTGTACTTATATTTTTGTATTGGATCATGTCTTGGAGCTTATCTCCCCGGGCCTCTACTGAAAATGGACATATATCCAGTTAGACTAGCCCGGTCAACAAATGTAAAATAAAAATAATGTAAAATAAATAATAGATGCCATATCTTTGTTTATAAGTTTTACCACATAGAATGATTTTCTCACTGCTGTAGACACATAACGGACAAACGCGGGATTACTGTCTATGTGTGCCCCAAGTCTCTGCCTACTGGGTCAAGTCCTATGGGTGTGTTGTCAATGTGACAGTTTACCAGGGGTGGATAAGTTCCTAAAGGATACTGTTATGTATTTCTTGGCATTTAGTTTTACTCCATAGCTCTAGAACAAGTTATTTGTTTGTGTTGGCCCTTCCTAGAGAACATTAGTGTCAGTGAGGGATTCTATCACTGCTCTTAATTTGCAATCATCTGCAAATTTAGTGAGCTAGAGACCCTCGACACTGGCTTTGATTTCAGAGCAGTAAACTCCAAGAAGGAGCGGTCCTAGGACCAATCCCTGAGGGGCATTGTTTTGTGATTGGCCTTTTTGTAGCGGTGGATTTCCCAATTCTAATTTCCTGAGTCCTGTCTGTGACTCAGCTGGCTATCCACTGGGTGACATAACGGTTTATACCTAACCTCTTGAGTTTGTCAGCAATGCCTGAGTGAGGTATTGTGTCAAATGCCTTGACCAGGTTAAGGTAGGCAATGTGAACCATATTGCCCTCATCTATTGCTTTGGTGAACTTCTCAAAGAAGTCTACAATGTTGAGTAGGCATGAACTGCCTTTGATGAAGCCAAATTGGGTTGAGTCCAGTGTCTGGAGGTTTCCTATGTCGCACAAGTTTTTGTATTATCTCATTGTACCTCTGAGACTCATTGTACCTCTGAGATAATTTGCTGTAAATACATCCTTGATACTACCTGTTTATATTCTATGTGGAGCCTTTTTCCCTGGGCCTCAACTGAAAATGGGCTTACAACCAGTCGGACAATCCTGGTAAACAAATGTAAGATAAATAAAATAGAATAAATAAATACATTTTTCATTTCCATGATAATTCTTCCCATGGCTTTGTATATGAGACTAGTGAGACTTATGGGTCTGTAGTTCCCAGTGCATATATTTTTACACTGGGGAGATTGGTTGGAATTTAATATAGCATAAATGAAAATATCTGACATTGTGTTTTTTTTTTTTTTGAAAAAGGGAGATTGGTATTGTTTGGAATAATATTTTATGGTGCAAACCTGGACTGAGAGTGAATTGGGAATGTGGTTTGATATTATTCAGTTGCTTGATCTGTGATTAAATATTATAGGAGTATCCTGAGAAGTATAAAGGAAATGATGAGGGGGTAGTGGGACTGGAGTTATGGTGTCAAATAAGTGAAGTAATTGACATTGCATTTTCGTGGATTGCTGCAACTGCAAAAGATTGTAATGTGGAACTTGTGCTTTCACTTTTGTTCTGCTCATGTAGAAAGTGCTTGTTTCTGCAGTCCAGAGAGGTAGCTGACAATCAACCCAGCAATTCAAATTGCATTGAGATGTGTTACTGCAGATTGCAGTGTCAGTCTTGTGCTTTCATTTGTTGTATTTGGGTGGAGGGTGCTCATTTCTAGTGTGTGTGTGTGTGTTGGGGGGGTACATGGGTGTATATGTGTGTGTGTGTGTGTGTGTGTGTGTGTGTGTGTGTGTGTGTGTGTGTGTGCGTGTGCGTGTATGTGTATATGTACAGTGAATCCTTCAATTAATACTGCAGTCCATTGGGATATTGTGACAAACTGCAGTACGGAACTTGTGCTTTCATTAGTTCATAGGTTCATAGGTTCAGTTTATTGTTTTCATGTGGAAGGTGCTCATTCCTGTGATACTGGGGGTGGAGTGGTCACAGTGAAACTGGCAATTACAATTGTGTTGCATTATAAGCTGCTGCTTCTTACAGAGATGGATACAGTTTTCATACTTTTTACCTTATGTGGCACTAAAATGTAATGAAAACATTCTGCCATTGTCTGCACATTATAATAATGATTTTGGCAGCTCAAGTTTAACCTTCACATAAAAAAAAACATTGTATAAGATTAGGCAGCTTGTATAGGTTAAATCCTTCCATTCACCTATAGCTTGAAAAACTATTACCTGTTTTATCACTTCCGCATGCTCCTCTATGTTTCTCCAGTATTTATCAACTCACAAATCTCACAACTAAGTAAACTACTTGAATGCTACAATAAAAATACTAAATTTGCAGATTATCACCCATCTAGAGCTTACCACTGTTTATTACTAAAATGCCTAGAATGGACAGAACTGTCAAACCACCTTATCTTCTTTCAGTTAGTGACTCTCAACACTCTCATTTATAAGTCTGGCAGATGCCCTACACTAAAAAATTTAATACAACTTTGCCAGCCAAATTGTTCTTAGCACTCAGGAGGTAAGTTCTTCTAAGCTACATCTAAATCAAGCAACGATATTGCCAGACTTTGGAACTGTATTATTGTAATGCTAAGGCAAAATGACAACTTCCATGCTATCAAAACACAATGGAAACTATATCTAACAAACTCGTGGTTGTACCACTAAAAACAAAACAAAACAAAAACAAAAAAAACCCCTCAGTGATGACCACACACCAAAATAATGCAAAACCAAAGAAGTAATTGAGTTATTAAGTGCTTTTGTCCTACATGGACTTTATCAGATTAAAGTCAACATGTTAATATCAGTTTTTATAACCATTCATTTCTTTCCTTTGGTTGTAGCAAATCAACATAATTTCCCATAGTTTAAACACACCCTTGATTTCCGTTTGGGTACAGTAATATTTTTCTCAATACCCCTAACAATGGCAAACCATTAATTTATAAAAATTCATCCAGATTCTTAAATAAGTAATACTGTTAAAAATAATACTTTAAGATTATTAAGTAAAAAGTTCTTTCTCTAGTTATTTAAAATTAATTAAAGAACAAATCAAGTGGTAGTATTTCATCACAAATAATTTCCCTTTAAAATCCACTTGTTAATATAAATTATATTTAATAATATGTACAGGTTTTATATATATATATGTAAATCCAGAAACATATTAGGCTGCTCCCAGCCTTAAAGTTTAGCAGATCGCAATTACAAAACATGACTGAGAGATATTTGACCATTAAGGCCAGGAGGGGCCTACACTTGCATGTAGCTTTAATTACCAAAGCAATTTGTGATATTCAAGCAGGATCTCCCACTGCACCCCTCCTTCCCCTTGGATTGACATCAACTTGATCCAGGACCCAGAATGTAAGAATAGCATTCCTACAATTCTGAAGATGTTTCCACATGGTGTTTGTTTCTATACCGTTCTTTATTTCATAATGGTGTTCATACACTTTTAGTTTCAGTGCAATTTCTTTCTTACCTGCATAGTATGCCCAACATACCTAACAAAAGGCTAAATAAACTACCCCTTTTGTGGAGCAGTTGTAAAACACATTAGCTCTAAGCTCTATTCCTAAGCTAGATAGCTTCAGGTTGTTCATATCTGCCATATGCCTACACTGCTGGCACATACTTCACTTGTAGGTACCTGTGAAGGCTGCCAGCCTAGCTAGATAGAATTTTGTAGATAATTCTATCTCATTTGTAAATTAATATAATTCATAGGCTTGTTCTACAAATGTAAAGAGAACTATGTGTTATGATTAAACTATATGTTGTACTGAGCTTCAAAAATGTAACCACAGTGCACTCTGCTGGAAGAAAGCTGACAAGTCAAGCACTGTATGACTTTTTTATCTCAAGCTCAGAGACAGGATGTCTGGGCCAGGAAATTCATTCTATTGTCTTGATTTAAGAGATAATTACTAAGGTTTTACATGCATAATGCCTTTTATTGCTGTGGCTTCCAGGCCAGGTGCAGCTTACTAAGAAATGTACATTTTGAGTTTCTGTTAGCCTAGGAAGTAAATAACTGTTAAGAATGATGTAATCTGAAATGACTCAGCAGTATTGTGCTATCAATTTAAGGACAGAAAGAAAGGAGAGCATTTTGGATTTTGTCTGAAGAACATCCACTCACCAGCACTTGCTTGCTGTGTATGTAAGTAGGATCTCAGACTTTAGTATTTCTCTTAAGGATAGATAGAAATAGTAAGATTAGTCTAGCTGTTTTCTATACTTATGTCAAACTATCCTACAATAGTATTTTAAATGTTTCCTGTGATCTCTGAACTCTGTAATGCCATTGTGTTGAAGTAATAAGATTTGTCTTGTGTTTTTATTATTTATTATTGAATATTTTTAAACCTTTCATCTGTGGTTGTTTTGTGTAGAGATAATTTAAGCTCTTAGCATACATTGCATATATTCGGTGATACTGTCCAAGCCACTCCAATAGCTTTAGCCCTGGGTCACACTTACTATTTGGATAACAGTAATATTACACAGTGAAATTGGTCACCCTTTGGGAAAGGCCTTATTAGTAGCTGATAAGAGTAGTTGGTGGCAGTGATTACTACCTTATAGCCTGGCAGGAGGGGTATAGCTGGAGAACCTGTGCCAGCCTTCCCCAGGAGTTTCTGTGTGTTTGTATATAAATCAAATCTCAAAGTGTGTGTGTGTCAGCTACTTGGGCAGGAACATGAAGCACTGGTTGGACAGAGAGGGTACTGGATGTTTTGGCTTGACTCTTCAGCTGGGATTTGAACCCTATAGCTGTGCCAGTGGGGAGTCTTATTGGGGATCTGGAGAGAAAGGGAGAAACCGGCCCCAGATTGACTGTGATCTCTGTGCATTATTAAGGGAAATTCTACTTTACTGTGTGTGTACTTGTTATCCTTACCAATGTATATGCCCCTCACTGGTGCTAGTGGTGAGGACTGGGGCTCCTTGTTTACTGGGCCAGGGCACAGGCATCACAGTACCTATATGCTTATTCTTTTCCAAATTATTTGTACCACTTCTGAGTTTTTGCTCCAAGATGTCCTTAATATTTTGCCCCTACAGTAAGTAAAATGTAGTGGTTTAGAAAACACCGCCAGGCTATTTGGCATTTTGGAAAAAAGATCCCAGCATTTTCCTACAATATTTTGAATTTCCATAGTGTCTTGGCCATATTTAGCTCATGGTTGTGCTAATGCTAATCCTCCAGCTGGAAGTTTCATTTACATGTACCTTCCTAAACAACTAAAAGATCTTTAGGAAATCTCCTGATCATGATTCCTCTTCTTTTCCACTGTTTTCTTTTTTCTTCCACCATCATACTTTATGTAATCTCTATATTTTCCAACCTCATTCTTCCTTACTATATCACTATTCCTTCAGACCTAATATGTTGACACTAGTACTTACTTCTAGAATGTACTACTTCATCCTTTTCCCCTTGTCATTTCTAATCTGTTCTCTTTTTCTTGAACATATACTTCTACTCCAGGCATACGTATAGAGTACAAAATCAACATTAAAACATACCAACTGAAACCTGCTAAAACTTGTCATCTTGTACTCTTTATAATTGTTTACTGTTATTTCTTTACCTTTAAATTTTGCTTTTAATCTATGTATACCTCTTATGATGCAGTTGTACCTGTTTGAAGCTCTTATTATGTATGTGTCATAAGTTCTTACATTTTGTATAAAAATTGCTTTATTGCACATGCTTAGAGCCTTTCTCCATAGACTTTCACTGAAAAGGGGCTACTTTAACAGCCCAGCTGGACTTTCCCAGTAAACAAAAGCAAATAATTAAATAACTAACTAACTAAATATAAATATTTATTTTTATTTCTGTGCCATTGTGTTTACCAAACTCCATAAAAAGTGAGAAGCACCATACTCCTTTCAGACAGCTATAAATATTCATGTTTCCAGTGAAATGTGAGGCATTTGTGTATGCCTTTTACTACCATTTCTTCTGCTCTGAAATTTACTACTCCTGTACCTGAAATGTACTTTTTCATTATGATTTTTTCAGCTCTTCTAATTCATGTAGAAGCAGTAAAGGTTTCTCCACTCTGCTGAGTTTACAGAGAAATAGATGCATACATTGAGTGGGATCTTAATGTTTTGGTAACTGAAGAAAAGTTATTCAGTGTATTCCTACTTAATCAGTTTGTCTACTATTCCTGTGAAGGAAACACAAACAACACACAGGCCAGTTCTATGACACAGAGGAATAAAGCCTGAGCTGTTAGTAGACTTGAATGTGGAAGAAACTGTTGGTGGGAGATAGGAATGAGGAGTTTTTTGTTGGATCCCCTGTCAAGGTGAAGAGTAGTAGGTAACTACCACTACACATAAACCACCTGATGGGGGTCAGGTGCTCAGGTGAGCATACATACAAATCACCATATACATAACCCCCTGGCCTGCCAAACCATGCAAAGCTCTAACTGGGCTTTACAGTGCGAAGAGCCCTACATCTGATCACTGTAGTATTTTTGGCTAAACTCTAGAGGGACAGGAAAATTAGCCAAGTAATACAAAGCTGATCTAAGTATGAGTGACAACCCACCAGCTGTCCATTGTCACTCTTTGTTACTAGACAATAGCTGGAGGAGATTGATCATGCGTAACTTCCCTGAAAACGGAACACTTTCTTCATGGGGTGGTATGACAGCTCCTAAAGGCAAAAGATAATAGAGTGAAGAAAAGGTTCATCAAGAGATTGAGATCACTGAAGGAACAAGTATAGGATAACCAGAGTTTACAGACATACATCAGGATGTGCACATACACACACACACACACACACACACACACACACACACGTACACACACGCACACATGCACAGACACACACACACACACACACACACACGTACACACACGCACACATGCAGACACACACACACGCGCACAGACACACACACACATGCACACACACACTCGCATGAAAAAAAAACTCAAAGGGAATTATGACTTTAATAAACTTTATCACTATCACTGTAGATTGTACACAACCAGTTGAAATGATGAGTAATCAGTATCAGACTAACTGCATTGTGTAACTGCATATTCTGGCTTACCGCATTGTGTCACTAACTATATTATTTGACTGACATTTAGTCAAAATTTGTATGATCAGTGGGAATTTGTTTATGTTTGTGTGAGAGGAGTATACAATATAGTGAATGTATGAATTAATGAATGAATGAATGAATGAATGCTATTCTTTTTTGTTTCTACTTCCTCAGTGTCACTTGAGTAAATTTATAATATCTAATTTTGGAGCGGATGCCATATTTACATAATCAGTTTCATTTTGTATATACCATTTCCAGTTTTATGACTTTCAGGAAACTGTGTCGGTAATGTTGTCTTGCTTAGGTAAGATGATACTGCTGAGATGTTGTTCATTTAATGTAGGGCTAATTTGTTGAGCCAGACTAATGCACACATGCATCCTTCACTCTTACCTTCAAATCACAGTTCAGGATTGCTAGTCTTGTAAGAAGTCTGGATTTTTTCCATTTCTTGTATTGTAACTGTGGCCATACAAGACTGAACCTCAGCACAAGTGGCAAGATCCTCATTCTCTCTGCTTATAGAAGAAAATACAACATAAATTTAGTGTTGGTCCACTAACAGAAAACACAAAGCCACTGAAACACAGACATGATTTAATACCTTTTATTGGACCAACAAAGGTTTTGCAATTACTTGAGCTTTCAAGCTAGCGTGATCCCTTCATCGGGAGTTATTACATCACTGCTGTTAGACAAAACACTTAAATATCCACTTGTGCATAGAAAGGAAAGTGCATAATTTATTTCTAATTGGCTAAAAAAAGAAAACTTGGAAAAACTGCAGCTTGGACTATATCTCAGAGTCAGACACTGTGTGTGAGTGTGTGCGTGTGCGTGTGCGTGTGTGTACGTGCATGTGCGTGTGTGTGCGTGTGTGTGTGTGTGTGTGTGTGTGTGTGTGTGTGTGTGTGTGTGTGTGTGTGTGTGTGTGTGTGTGTGTGTGTGTGTGTGTGTGTGTGTGCGTGTGTGTGTGTGTGTGTGTGTGTGTGTGTGTGTGTGTGTGTGTGTGTGTGTGTGTGTGTGTGTGTGCACATGCAAGAGTATGAGAGAGAGAGAAAGAGACTGAAATTGTAGAAGACGGGGTCATGCCATACTATAAAAATCAAAGTTTGGCATATTAGATTAGAATTAGTATTCATTTAGCAAGAGAACATACCACTCAGAGAGACTGAACTGCAGTCCCATTTAACAAAGGGAATGACAGATAGCTTCATACACCCAGTGAGTAAAAATAAATATTTAATAAATGTAACTGCAACCTGTAACACGAAAAATATAATATACCTTGCCCTGTGTATGGGCTGTGAAGCTGTCTGTGTAGATAAAACTAACTGCAGGCTGAAGGATAGAATATGTAATCACATCTCTTATGTAAGGAGCTAGTTCAAGCCAATGCTTTGTTTAAACACTTAGATATTGCAGATGAAGGCCACTCTCTTACTTTTATGAGCATTGAGATAGTACACCCTTTAGTCAGAGGAGGTAATTTAGTAGCTAAAACAGAAAATTTGGAATATAAATGGATTAATGAACTGCACGCTAATAGAATGCCTGTAGTTTAAATGAAGCAGTATATTTGAAACCTGTTTTGAAATTACTACAACAGAAGTGTAAATTATTCTATCTGCTTAAACGTGAATGTGATGCCATTTCGACATGTGATCCTGAAAATGTCATTTTGAGATGTGATCCTGAAAACTTTTAAACTGCAGCATTTAAATTTGTTTGTACTAGATATGACGAAGAAGTTTGTGAAAGCTTTTTAGCTCGTCTTTATTAAAGTTATTTGATCAAGAATACTAACCGTGTTCGGTGAAGCTGTTGTCATTGTTACATAAAATCAATTTCCAGCTTTAGACCACTGTCCGACTAAACAATTCAATGAACTTAATCTCCATTGTTCTTCTTCCAAAGGGTGTGTGGAAATATATTTTTAAGAACCATAACTGTCATATCTGATATAGAATGATCAGACTGGCAAAAGTGTGCTGTCACTGGCTTGTCAGCCATTTTATTTGTAAAAAAAAAAAAAAAAAATTACAAAAATATAAAATATCTCCACCCAGTGTTGAGTGAGGATGACAAGTTAGGAGACATTTTTCAAACACTTCCACTGCTGTCATTTTTAGAATCACCAAATCTAAAGAACCTTCTTGTCAGAAGCACACACAGACCAGAACAGAACATAGTCCAGAATGGCACAAAACCCTGCAACCATCCATGATGCACAACACGTCTCATGATTTGAATAGCTTCCAACTTAACAATTTCACAAAACAGAAGTTTCAAAGTACAGAGTTCATTTACATGCTCTTACAAAAACACGGTTTATCTAATCAAATGAAGGAAATGTCCAGAGACAGGTTATATAGGAGAGACAGGCCAGTTACTCAGAACTAGGATGAATGCCCACAGGCACACAGCTTGAAAGCTTGAGCAATTGCAAAACCTATGTTGTCCAATAAAATGTGCTACATCACATATGTGTCCCAGTATATCTGAGTTTGCTGGTAGAAGAGAATTTACATTACCCTTTCTTTTAGATTATGATCCACTGCAAAACTGATTTTAAACTAAAGTGGGCATGCAGTGGTTATAAAACATTTCTAACAGAACATCACATAATGTTACAGCTCTTACCTCTACAGCACTTAAAATGATATTTTCATACACTTCTAGTCATGATTTTTTTAATCAATGCATTACTAATTTAAAATTATTAAATAAGTTATAGTATGCGCATAATACTCTGAGAAATTTAGCACAGCAGTACTTTTTATAGAATAGTGATTGTAGAATGCTCGAGTGATGTGGATATGATTCACAGATACAGTGGTATGGACATCTCAAATAAATTCATGGCATCTTAGGGTACAGCTAAAAAAAAAACAGTTGCAAATATGATGGATTTACTTTATTTATTTTGTAGATGCAATTCTAAAAGACACTTTAATCATTTGTTTTCTGGACAAGTGTTAGAGTCAAATTTAAAATCTATGTTTAGGTATTCAAACATTTTTAAGGCAGTTTGTGTGTGTGTGTGTGTGTGTGTGTGTGTGTGTGTGTGTGTGTGTGTTGTAAAAAGGAAACACCATCTGTAAAATCATAGGTGGAAAATGTACTTTGCTGTAGTCTGAACACAGTCTGATATAGCTGTTGGCACTACACATTAGACAATCTAGTGTGTAACTGGAATAAAATAGTAACAAATGCATGGCTGTTAGTAGTAAGGGTAATGCATAGGATCCCACTGTTCAAAGATAATATATCTTCTTGTACCTTTCCATGCAGTAACAGCAGAACTTGAGTATGTGACTGCTTAGTACTAACTGCAGCTATGGTCTCTACCTTTATGTTGCCTGTGCAAATGCTGCCATTGTAAGTACCAGGAAGGTTGGTGCCTACCACAGGCCACAGTGAGTAAGCCAGCACTGACTATGCACAACTCACTTGATAATCTTTGTGACATTGTCAGGCTAATACTTTTATAGACATTTATTTATTTTATTTATTTTTATTTTACATTTGTTGACCGGGCTAGTCTAACTGGATACATGTCCATTTTCAGTAGAGGCCCGGGGAGAAAAGCTCCGACAAGTTACAAAGACAAGTATGCTATATAACAATAGACAAGTTTGCAAAAAAAAATTGTTAGATACAATAAAAAAAATGACATGAAAATAAAAAACTTAGTAACAAATTTTTTTTTTTTTTTTTTTTTTTTTTTCAGATGAGAGTAGAAGTTCACTGTTATCAGGGAAGTATACACTATATTTGCAAGAGCATTAGGAACCAAGATTAGTTATGAAATTTTTGTATATAATCAGTCAGGGTTGGAGCAGGGACAAAGCCAATGATTCTTTAGATATTGTTTAAGATGCTTTTTGAATAGATGTGTGGAGGCAAGTGAAGACAGTTCAATTGGAAGTTGATTCCAGCTTTTTCCTACTGTGTTGGAAAAGAGCGAGTCCCCTGCTTTGTTGTTTGGTTTGACACTAGAAACTAGAGGTTTGCTAGCTGAGCGAAGTGTAGGGAGATTTTTGTAGGGGGTGATTAGATTCGTGAGGATTGGTGTATTATTGGGGTGATGGAGGATTTTTTGGGTTATCACAAGTTGCTGATAGAGTAGCTTATTATGCAGTTCAAGCCATCCCAATTGTTTGAGGTTATGACAGTGGTGAGTTCTATAGGGGGAACAGGTAGCAAATCTAGCTATGTTGTTATAACAGGTGGAAAGTTTATTCATGTTATTCCTAGATAGATTAGTATAAATAGCAGAAGCATAGAAGAGGGTAGAGGAAAGGTGGGTCTGTGCAAGAGTAATTCTGGCTGGAGGGGTAAGGAAGGGCTTGATTCTATAGAGAGTGCCTAATTTTTTGTTGACAGTTTTTATTGTGGAATTAATGTGTTCATCGAAGCTAAGGGAGTTGTCAATTGTAACTCCCAGTAAGTGGGTAGAGGTATCAGGGACTATATTAGTGCCATTGCTAGAGGTTACTGTGAAGTTAGGGATAGATGACTTAGGAGTAGGAGCAAAGAGTAGTAGCTTTGTTTTTTTTGGGGTTCAGAAGGAGGCAGTGTTGCATGAACCATTTTTCAACAGTGTTTAAAACTGATTGGGTTTGGAGTTGAGAGAGTGAATGGATTTGGCAGAACTAATTAATGTTGAGTCATCTGCGTATTGGATGCAAGTGGCTTGTGGAATATTGGTATGTAGATTGTTAATAAATAATGAGAAGAGAAGAGGAACTAAAATAGAGCCTTGAGGTACACCGATTGTCACTGGGAGGGAAGAAGAAAGGGTATTATTCCAAAGGACAGCCTGCTGTCTGTTTTCAAGATAAGATTTAAACCAAAGAAGTGATTGTGAGTCAAGTGATTGGGCTTTTAGGATTTCCAGGAGTAAGTTGTGATTCACCATATCGAAGGCCTTAGAGAGGTCTAAAAATAGGGCCGAAGAGAAAGTGTTGTTGTTGCGATTTTAATTAATAGAGTTGGTGAAGGATAGTAGAGCAGTAGTAGTGCTGTGGAATGGTCTAAAGCCATGTTGGCAATTGGCAAGCAGATTATTGTGCATAAGGTGGTCAAGTGGCTGTCTATGTATGCATTTCTCCAGTATTTTAGCAATGGGTGAGAGTAAGGCTATAGGCCTAAAATTAGATAGTTCAGTAGATGAGCCGCCTTTGTGTAGGGGAATAATGCGGGAAACTTTCCATATGGATGGGATTTTGCTTTCAGAGATAGTTCTATTTATAAGGATGGAGATGGGGTAGGCAATGGCTTTAGCTGCTATTTGTAGGTATTCTGCTGGAAGGCAATCAGCAGACGGGGTGCAGGGTTTGAGTTTTTGAAGGAATTTAGAAATGAGGGATGTAGGAACAGGTTGTAAATGAAAAGTAGGAGTTGTAGGATTAGGGGTGTTAAGAGGCAATGTGGTGCTTGGTGGTATAGAATTTGCAAGGTTTAGAATGGCTTCAGTAAAATAGTTATTGAAAGCATCTGGAATCTGGTTGGAGTTATTTTGGAATCCAGAAGGTGAAGGAGTTTTAGAGTGTCCTGGATGAAGTAGTTTGTTAATGCCTGACCAGAATTTTTGAGGTTGTGCTTTTTGGGATTGAAGGAGTTTAGAGTAATAGTCTTTTTTATCTCTGAGAATGTCTTTCTTGGTGGCATTTCTTAATTGTTTGAAATAAAGGTGATCTGATGGACTTTTAGAAGTTCTCCATTTGTTCCAAATTTTATTTTCGAGGTGGATCTTTTGTCTAGTTTCCTTTGTTAGCCAGGGGCAATTTTGGTCTTTAGGCGGGAGGATCTAATTGGGGCATGGGAGTTTAAGATTTGTATGAATTTTGTATTGAAAAAGGTTACTGCTTCATCTAGTTGGAGGTTAAGCATAGGAGACCAATCACATGCTTTGAGTTCATTTTGGAAGGATTGGGGATTGAAGAATTTTTTGGAGCGGCAGATTATAATATTATGGAAATTAGGACAATGTGTTTTCTGCCTAATAACATAGGTTATCATGTGGTCACTAATATCGTCAGGAAGGATTCCTGGTTTATAGGTAGTAAGATGGCTATTGAGAAGGATGCAGTCTAAGGTGGTAGCTTTATTACTTGGTTTCTGGATTCTGGTAGGAAAGGTAATTATTTGAGAGAAACCATGTAGATTTATGTGATTGGTAGAATTGTGTAAAGAGCAAGTTATCCAGTCTATATTAAAGTCTCCTAGAATAATGGTTTCTTGAGGTAGGTGTGAGGAGAGGTGATAGAGTATGTTTTCAAGTGTATTTATATTATTTCCTGGAGGAAGATATATACAAATAACATAGATTGATTTGGAGTTGTTAACTTCTAGCTTGGCAGTTAGGATTTCTGCATTGTTAGTAGGTGGAAGGTGCATGTTAAAGGTGCTAACTTGGAGTCCTGTTTTGTACAAAATGGCTACTCCGCCGCCTTTTTTGGTTTTACGGTCATTTCTGAGGATATTGAATCCTGGAGGAATAATTACCTGGTCAAGGGTGGTGGGTTTTAGCCATGTCTCTGTTATGCAGAGAATGTCAAAGGAATAAACTTGTAAGAGTGCATGAAGGTAAGTAGTTTTGTTGTTAATGCTACGGATGTTAAGGTGTGCTATCAGGAGGGAGTTAGATGGTCTATTTGTAATGGTGTGATTAGGTGTGGAGTTATTTGGAAGATTGTGTATATGAGTATTGGGACCGGGATTAGGATGAATATTGCCGGCTAATAGAGGGTGTTTTTGAGGAAATTGGATACATTTTAGAATTTTGTAGTTAGTGAAAATGGACCGTTTGACGTGGAGGTAGGTTAAGTGGGTAGGTCTATGATACTTAGGAAGTAGGTATGTAGAGGTACAGGTTATATTACTATGTTGTAGAGTATGTCTTAGGGAACTAGGGAGAGTTTGTTGGTTGGGATAGTGTTCAAGGGAGGTTAGTGTGTAAGGTATAGTGAGAGCTACAAGAGTGGCAGTTAAGAGTAGAGTATGAGTAGAAATTAATTTCTGTGTTGGATCCATTAGGTTAAAAGAAAAATGTGAGAATCAGTGGAAAGAGAGATGGAGTGTGGAGGTATGTAGGAAGGGGGTGGAGAGTGGAATGGAAGTAAAAGGAAGGAGGAGGGAGAGGAGAGTTTAGTGTGTAGGTATGAAAGAGATGTGGGAGTGGAAGTAAAGAAGTGTGGTGGAATGGGTGAGATAGGGGTTAATAAATAAAGAGTAAAAGGAGGAGGAAGAAAAGGTTTTTATACTGTGTAGTGGTTAAAGGTAGGGTGAGGAAGGAACAGGTGTTGGAAGAAATCCTAAGAATAGTTAAGAAAGGAAGTTGCAGATGAGGGGGGTGTGGTAGAAGTGTGGTAGGGAGTTTAGATAGGGGAAAGAAACAGGAAGGGGAGTGGTAAAGGAGGTATATAGTTAGGACCACTGGGGTGGGTGGGATTTGGGGGTAGGGTAGGGGAGCAGAGTGAGCCCGAAGGGCGAACGGAGCGGGTTAGAGCAGGTAAGTAACAGATTTCCTGGAGTCAATCAGAGAGGAGGAGGAGGAAAGCCAGAGACAGATGCAGTAGTCCAGGTAAGTACTGAGTGACTTCTGTAGTTCAATGACAGAAAAAAAAGGGGATAGGATGAAGGATAAGACGATAGAGTGGTAAGGGAAAGAAAAAGAAAGGCTAAGAGGATAGAGAGGAGATCTTAAAGAGAGTGAGAGAAGAGATTAGAGGATGGGCAAGAGGTATGATGAGAAAAAGGGGAAATCAGGTAGGGGATTAGTATCATTAAAATAGGAGAAACCAGAGGAAAGGAAATAGCAAAAAGGTAGGCAAACAGCACCCTCTAGTGGTCAAGGAGCAGAATGCGGAATAAGTTAGAAGCAAATAGTAGCTAGAGGTGGCTCCGACAGAAAAGTCAGGGAGGGGGGGATACACCGTAGGTACAAGGACAGGTAGGGGTCTGGCTGCTGGCTATCTGACTCAGTGCCTAAAACAATCAGTAAAGCTGGGTAGGAGATATCTAGTAGGTTACTCTAAGTTTACACAAAGGTTACAGAGAGGTTAATTTTAAATGCATTTTAATGTTTAGGACCAGGGAGGAAACATACTTTCTTATTTGATTGGCTCAAGAAGGATTATGGTCCTAGTGAGCCAGCAGAATTAGATGACCTCACGTTAGGATGGCTTGAAGGCAGATTTTTGACAGGGTCCCTTAAGACCACGCAGGTCCTTTCAGTAGAGAAGAGGGGTCAAGCTAGGCAGAAGAGAAAGATACAATAGTCATTAGGAGTGAGGGCAACAAAACAGTGAAATCAGTCCCTAAATTTCAAGTAAAGAGCAGACAATGCAGACACTAAGGCAACTGTATTGAGTTAGCTCAGAAATATTCATGAGGCATTATCAAGAGACAATGTCAACATCCTTAGGAATAGTTGAAAAGAGACTCTAATTGTTACATGAAAAAACAAAGTACTCCTGAGCAAACAAAACCTGCTTACTTCTATTCGGAAAAATAAAGTACATGCACAATGTCTGACTGTAAAAGAAACACTAGGCACAGTAGGTTGTACAAAACATTTGTAAAAACAAAAATGATCAGGCCTGCTTTATATTGACAGGAAAATTGATACAGTGACTAGAATAATACACACTGTGAAAAGAGTACAAAAAACAACAAAAAGCAGTTCTGAAAAGTGTAATGCACAACTTCTACATGAAAATAGCCCAAAAACAATTGATACTGTTCTTGAAATAACATGGGGAGGTACGGGTAGCCAAATTGTATGAAAGGGCTTAGGAGTATGATTAAACGCTAATATGGAGGAACAACCTTACGGCAGCTAACAACATGGGAAGATAAGATAGAGAACTAGGCTTGGAGGGAGGTGCGGGAGCCCAATACTGCAAGGGGAGATTCAGAGTAGGACAAAAATGCTCTCGTAGAAGGGCATAGGTGGGACAGGTTCAACGTGACGCTAAAAAGGAGCAGTGAAAAAAAAAAGAAAAAAGGAAAAAGAAAACCTTATTGAAGGATATACAGCACTTTCAAAAGAGCTGTTAGAGAAAAAAGAATAAATTATGAAACTTTACAGTAGGGTAAAAAAAAACGCTTTTATTAAAGAGCTAACAATAACAAAGCAAGAATAAAATAATGAAACCTTACAGCAGGGTCAAAAAACGCTCTTAAAGCGCTAACATTGAGCGGTATAATCCAGAGTAAAAACGCTCTTACAGGCGAGCGTACGTAGGGTGAAGAAAAAGGAGAAAGAGAGAAAAGACGAAAGAAGCCTTAAAGTAGGGTCAAAAAGTGCTCTTATTCAAGAGCTAACCTAGAGCGGAGTACTCTAGGATAAAACTCTCTAACAAGCGAGCGTACTTAGAGGAAGGAGTTAAAAGACAGCACAGAAAGGAGAAAAAGATACATAAAGGAGGGAAAAAGTGCACTTCCAAGGGGCGTAATATGTTGCGGTTACCCCAGGAGCCAAAGAGCTACTCTAACAATATTTTGGACATTTAGAAACTCTTTCGTAGCAGTAGTCTTATTATACCCCAATGGAGTGTGCGTAAGCAGCAGTTAGTACAAAGCTGGAAAGATGCAGGCACGAACGCCAAAGAATTCAGTAAGGCGTATCTGCCTTAAAATGTGACAAGGGCATAAGTGTAACAGTAAAGGATGCAAAAACGGCTACTGCGTCACTGATTAAAACAAGGTTAGAACACAGGTCAATCGACAGGGCATTTAGATGTGTAGCTTGCAGTTGGGAAAGGCATTTGAAAAAAAAAACACCTAAAAACAGGTTAAGAGCCCACGTAGCAGGTAGTGCTAAACTGGGTCGCCATTGAGAAGCCCACTAACCTTTCATATAGAACAACAGACGACCAGTAAATAATCAATTCACATTCATTCACTTGCAATAGTTGATACAACAATAGTCAAAAAAGAAAAAACATTTCATCTACAACTGTCTGCAAGAACTACCATGCTCCAGGCATATATGTTGTATCTACTGCACTACACAGTGTGCATTGGTATATGTCTGTATGGGTCCTGGTCTTATGATTGAATGTACATTTCATCGAAACATACATGATCAAACTCACTTTTGCGAAAGTGCATTTTGTTGAAAATGCACTTTCGCTGAAAGGTAACTAAGTAAACAGTTTTTGGCATGTAGATTTAGTTATACATCAACTGTACTGTTGATTGTACAACTAAACAAACTGTTGCTTAGATTGCAGTGCAACGGGGATAAGGGACTATTCCCTTTTCGAAATCCACACAGGATGCAAGAAAGACCGCTGCACGGCAAAAGCACATACAAATCCACACAAATGAAGCCAGCAGCCCCAGGTGTCCGCATAAAAATAATTTAATACACAAATCCAGAGGGAAAAATCCCTCAGATAGCAAATATACAGACCGGTTTCGGCTCAATAGAGCCTTCCTCAGTGATACAAGTTTTTTTATATAGAAATCAGCTCACAAAGGTTTCAAACACCATATATATATGTAAATGCAAAACAAAAAAACACTGCATGATCAGCCTATCAAAATTGGCAAATCATAATTGGTCATTAAGACCAGGTGGAAACATTGCCCCAAGTTTAATTATCCACTTTCTCTCTTTGGAAGAAAGCAGTTCATGCCATTTTATTTTATCCTGACATTTACCCTTAATATGGTCAATAATACAAAACATAAAGTTAGCTGTGGTGTGTTTTAAACTGTGTTTGAATAGTGCATTATTACTGCGCTTATTCTTGATGTCACTAATGTGTTCTCCAATTCTTAGGCGAAATGCCCTGGAAGTCTTTCCCACATAGAAAGCAGAACAAGTACAGGTCACTAAATATATAACCCACCCAGAACTGCAGTTTGCCCAAAAATTAATCTCAAAAATCTCAGGTGTATTCTGACTACTAAATTCTGCAATACGTGAAACCTTATTACAAAATTTACAATGGCCACACGAAAAACATCCAACCACTGGAGCCCCTGTGAGAGTAGATTGAGTATAAACTTTGGAATCAAACAAGGACTTCTTATAGTGACTCAAATGTGACCCAATAGTACGTCCCCTTCTAAAAGAGAATGAACATCTGTCCCCAAGAAAGTTGTTCAATCTGTTGTCAGCCAAAAGGATGTTCCAATGTCTATCAATAATCTTCATAAAGCCTCGGGTATTACGTCCATAAGAAGTAACTAGCCTAAGCGGTTGTTGTGACCTATCGCGATTGTGATCTTTATAGCACAACAAATCAGTTCTATGAAATTGAGAAACCCACTGTTTGGCCATGTGTATAGACCCGGAATGATATCCCCTATGTTTAAATATAGCAACCAAATCCTCACTGGTCTGGACATAGGACCCTTGATTGGAACAAATTCTCCTAGCTCGTAGGAATTGTGACTTAGGAATATTCCGGATGATATGTGGTGGGTGGAAGCTAGTCGCATGCAGTAAAGAATTATATTCCGGAAATTTCCTGAATAGGGTAGTGGATAAAGTATTATCCATATTCCTATGTAATTCCACATCCAAAAAAATTATATTGGACCTATCAAAACTCATCTTGAATTCTATACCCCATATGTTGTTATTAAGATATTCAAGAAATTCCATGAGATACTGATCATCAGCCCTCCACACCAACCAACAATCATCCAGGTATCAACGCCACATATCCATTTCACACATATAGATATTGTGACTGGCATCATAAATAATGATCTCCTCGATATAGGCCATAAATAGATCTGCATAAATGGGTGCAAAAGATGCACCCATAGCAGTTCCTTTAATTTGCCAAAAGCACCTATTCTGATAGTAAAAAATGTTGCTGGTTAGCACATATTCAGTAAGACAAACCAGGAAAGTGTTAAAACCTGGTTTGTATAGTTCAGATCTAGCCAACCAATATTCTAGTGCTTGTAGGCCTGCCCAATGTGGGATGTTGGTATAAAGTGATGTAATATCAAGGGTACATAATAGCCAGTCTGGTTCCAATTGAATATCACTAATAACCTCCAAAAACTGTGTGGTATCTTGAATCCGAGCTCTAATTAACCCTAATAGGGGTTTCAAATAGAAAGTTAAATATTCCGATAAAGGTTCCGTCAAGGACCCATGTCCAGACACAATAGGTCGACCAGGTGGGTTGGTAAGATTTTTATGTATTTTAGGAAGCATATAGAGAAATTGTTTTTGAGGGGATGACACCATCAATTGATCCTTAGTGGCCTGCTGGATAATACCCTCATCCACTGCTGAAGTCAAAAATTCATCAATCTTACGCTGTAAATTGGGGGTTGGATCCAAAGGCATGGCCATATAATGGTCTCTATTCCCCAACTGTCTCAATGCCTCCTGATCATACGAATCCTTATTCTGAATCACCACCGCCCCACCTTTATCAGACTGTGTGATAACCACGTTTTTGTTTTTAGCTAACTCATCCAGACTACACACTTCATCCCTGGATAGATTATTATAAGACAGAGGAAAATCCTTGTAGTGATAGTGTAAATCATATAACACATTCCTTTGAAAAACTCCCACCAATTGAGTCATAGGTGGATTAAAAGACGATTTCTTGAATTTAAACTCATGAGGTTTATCACTAACACTATCAGCAAACAACAGTTTTAGATTCAATAATCTACAAAAGTTAACCACATCCAGGGCTAGAGAATGTTCAGGTACAAAAAAACCCGGGACAAAGTTTAAACCTTTATTTAATAATGAACACTGTGTAGTAGTCAGCTCAATGGAAGAAATATTGTGAACATTAGAAGGGAACATTACTGTGCTGTCATCAGTTTCAGTAAAGCATCCATGCTTTGCTTGGGCGTGTCTTTTCCTATGTTTCCGCCCCCCTCGTCTACAGGTGCGGCGGAAGGGTGTGGCAAATTGTCACGTTTGGCATTAGGTAAAACATCAATCTGGTTCTCCTCAAATTCTCCTTCAGTGTTAGATGAATAATCATCACCTGAAGTGAAATTAGAAGATTCAGAAGTATTCTTAAGAATTGATTTAGGTCTTTTTCTTTTAGGAGTTGAGAATCTCTTAGCTCCCTTTTCATACTCCCCAGGTACTCTAAAAGAAACATTTTTGGAGCTATCAAAAGGTTTCCCCCTTTCGTAGTCCCCCACATCTCTAAAGAATTTTTTAATCTTTCTCTCTTTGAGTACTGAATTCATCTTGGAGAGGTCAGAAGTAAGTTTTTTAATCTGTGTGGAAAAAGAGTCACAAGTTTCAAACTTGCTGGTATCCGCACATATTAATTAAAGATCTTTAACCCCCTTCTGTACCTTCCGTTCATAAAAAGCTGTTAATGCATCCACAAACTTGGAACTAGCCAACTGTTGGACCTGTGCCCAATCTTCCATTAGTTTGTCATCAATGTCAGAGACCAAAGGTTGCACCTTAACCCTAAGGCCCCGTGGAGTAATATTTTTACGTTGGTATGCCTTAAATAAATGTAGGTGCCAAACATTGGTCCTAACCATTCGCATGTTCTTACTAAGTGAACCAAAAAACATATCACATTCATTGTTGGAAGCGTTAGACAAAGGAACATGTGTAGAGCCCAATGGGCCTAAACCAAAAACTGATAAGTCATCCATATCGGATGATAAACCCTGAATAAGAGGTGATAATGCCATACTTTCAACCCAAAGGACTTGTCCACACTCAAAAAGACAAAATATATGTATATATATATAAATGTATGTAAACGTGTACTGACTATACTTAAGCACTGTTATAATGCAGCCAACACACAAGCACCACAATAATTGGGAATATCAAACAATTTTTTCGCAGCACTTCATAGAAATGGGTTTCAAACCTGTTCATATGCAAAAATACCAAAAGAATATACCAAAAAAACCTAATACCATAACCAGTCCTGAAGCTCCTGAGTTCACGCTTCACACTGTGCATAGGTTAAATAAGTGAAAAATTTTTTGTTAGTGTATACAAATACCATAAGCAGCCAAAAATCCAAAGATTAACACGCTGCGTATTTGTATAGACCAAATATATGAAAATGCAATGAACAAGAAACCCAATTCACATATACAAACATGAAAAATCCCCAAAATTGAGCTGGAGTGTGACAAAAATATAGTCAAACTTTGTACACACAGATAGATATAAAAAATCTCAACATGTGAAGCCAAGTCCTATGGGTAGAAAAAGGCACTAAAAATAAAAATAAAAATAGAAACAAAATAAACACAATTATTGAGAGGCCCTAAAAAGAAGGGCTCCACTACTTAACCTGCCAGTTAAATGTCGACCCCACCAGATGAAACCTGATAGTTATGATGTTGTAATTTGGGAATAACACCCCAACAGCCCGACCCAAATATCAAATCAAGATATTCCAAATAACCAATGAGAAGAACCAGAAGATGCAATGTTTATCTAACATCAACAAGTATATATGTAGAAACATGTGTATATATATCCTAACACCTAGGAGCAATACATATATTAACATACAATACTAAATAGCCACTGTATATCAATTCACTTGTAAAAATTTAGTCATAAATATGACATAAATGATTTGAAATACAGATATTTTAGGCCAAAATGATGTATAGGAACAAACCCATAAATAAATGCACACTAAGAACATAAAAAACTTTCCAGAAGCAGCCCAAAATGGGCTATATTCATAAACAATTATAGTATATGACAAATTGTAAAAATGCAAAAATGCACATAATAAACAAATTCACCTCAAGTCCACAATAGTCCAGAATCCAGATCTCAATAGTCCAAAAACGCTGTGATCATATAGAATCACATAGAGTGAGGTCTAAGGTAAGCCGCAAACCAAAGCAAACCTCACTTGACAAAAAAGGAATCCTGGATGTTCATGAACCTGTTAAACAGTCCACATGAAGAAAAAAGCTGTCCACATGAAAAAAACAGCTCCGACCATCCAGCGATGTATCATGCCTCAAAAGCTCCAACAGCCTGACGAACAACTAAATGTGAAGCACACCAGACCATGAAGGAAACGCCATGAAGGTGTTTGAAAACCTCACAACATAACCGCTGGCATTCAAACTTTGCTCCTCATGACCGGACAGTCAAACAAGATAAAAAACACACCAGACCATAAAGGAAACGCCATGAAATGCCTTGAAAGTGTTGAAACAGCTCCCAACATAACCGCTAAGCTGTTAGCTTAGCTGTTCGTGACCGGACCGTCAACCCAGTTCAAAACAAGCCGGAAATGAAGTAGCGTGTATCAGGCAAAGCAGCCACCGACAAAAATGTATTCCAGATGGAAATTAGATATATTTAAACATGTGGAAGTCTTCATGAGCAACAAAAATAGCCAAGAAAGCTAGCAGACACCAACGACAGTCCCCAGCATCCAAATCCTCAAACAGAAATCCACACAGGATGCAAGAAAGACCGCTGCACGGCAAAAGCACATACAAATCCACACAAATGAAGCCAGCAGCCCCAGGTGTCCGCATAAAAATAATTTAATACACAAATCCAGAGGGAAAAATCCCTCAGATAGCAAATATACAGACCGGTTTCGGCTCAATAGAGCCTTCCTCAGTGATACAAGTTTTTTTATATAGAAATCAGCTCACAAAGGTTTCAAACACCATATATATATGTAAATGCAAAACAAAAAAACACTGCATGATCAGCCTATCAAAATTGGCAAATCATAATTGGTCATTAAGACCAGGTGGAAACATTGCCCCAAGTTTAATTATCCACTTTCTCTCTTTGGAAGAAAGCAGTTCATGCCATTTTATTTTATCCTGACATTAACAGCTTTTTATGAACGGAAGGTACAGAAGGGGGTTAAAGATCTTGAATTAATATGTGCGGATACCAGCAAGTTTGAAACTTGTGACTCTTTTTCCACACAGATTAAAAAACTTACTTCTGACCTCTCCAAGATGAATTCAGTACTCAAAGAGAGAAAGATTAAAAAATTCTTTAGAGATGTGGGGGACTACGAAAGGGGGAAACCTTTTGATAGCTCCAAAAATGTTTCTTTTAGAGTACCTGGGGAGTATGAAAAGGGAGCTAAGAGATTCTCAACTCCTAAAAGAAAAAGACCTAAATCAATTCTTAAGAATACTTCTGAATCTTCTAATTTCACTTCAGGTGATGATTATTCATCTAACACTGAAGGAGAATTTGAGGAGAACCAGATTGATGTTTTACCTAATGCCAAACGTGACAATTTGCCACACCCTTCCGCCGCACCTGTAGACGAGGGGGGCGGAAACATAGGAAAAGACACGCCCAAGCAAAGCATGGATGCTTTACTGAAACTGATGACAGCACAGTAATGTTCCCTTCTAATGTTCACAATATTTCTTCCATTGAGCTGACTACTACACAGTGTTCATTATGAAATAAAGGTTTAAACTTTGTCCCGGGTTTTTTTGTACCTGAACATTCTCTAGCCCTGGATGTGGTTAACTTTTGTAGATTATTGAATCTAAAACTGTTGTTTGCTGATAGTGATAGTGATAAACCTCATGAGTTTAAATTCAAGAAATCGTCTTTTAATCCACCTATGACTCAATTGGTGGGAGTTTTTCAAAGGAATGTGTTATATGATTTACACTATCACTACAAGGATTTTCCTCTGTCTTATAATAATCTATCCAGGGATGAAGTGTGTAGTCTGGATGAGTTAGCTAAAAACAAAAACGTGGTTATCACACAGTCTGATAAAGGTGGGGCGGTGGTGATTCAGAATAAGGATTCGTATGATCAGGAGGCATTGAGACAGTTGGGGAATAGAGACCATTATATGGCCATGCCTTTGGATCCAACCCCCAATTTACAGCGTAAGATTGATGAATTTTTGACTTCAGCAGTGGATGAGGGTATTATCCAGCAGGCCACTAAGGATCAATTGATGGTGTCATCCCTCAAAACAATTTCTCTATATGCTTCCTAAAATACATAAAAATCTTACCAACCCACCTGGTCGACCTATTGTGTCTGGACATGGGTCCTTGACGGAACCTTTATCGGAATATTTAACTTTCTATTTGAAACCCCTATTAGGGTTAATTAGAGCTCGGATTCAAGATACCACACAGTTTTTGGAGGTTATTAGTGATATTCAATTGGAACCGGACTGGCTATTATGTACCCTTGATATTACATCACTTTATACCAACATCCCACATTGGGCAGGCCTACAAGCACTAGAATATTGGTTGGCTAGATCTGAACTATACAAACCAGGTTTTAACACTTTCCTGGTTTGTCTTACTGAATATGTGCTAACCAGCAACATTTTTTACTATCAGAATAGGTGCTTTTGGCAAATTAAAGGAACTGCTATGGGTGCATCTTTTGCACCCATTTATGCAGATCTATTTATGGCCTATATCGAGGAGATCATTATTTATGATGCCAGTCACAATATCTATATGTGTGAAATGGATATGTGGCGTCGATACCTGGATGATTGTTGGTTGGTGTGGAGGGCTGATGATCAGTATCTCATGGAATTTCTTGAATATCTTAATAACAACATATGGGGTATAGAATTCAAGATGAGTTTTGATAGGTCCAATATAATTTTTTTGGATGTGGAATTACATAGGAATATGGATAATACTTTATCCACTACCCTATTCAGGAAATTTCCGGAATATAATTCTTTACTGCATGCGACTAGCTTCCACCCACCACATATCATCCGGAATATTCCTAAGTCACAATTCCTACGAGCTAGGAGAATTTGTTCCAATCAAGGGTCCTATGTCCAGACCAGTGAGGATTTGGTTGCTATATTTAAACATAGGGCATATCATTCCGGGTCTATACACATGGCCAAACAGTGGGTTTCTCAATTTCATAGAACTGATTTGTTGTGCTATAAAGATCACAATCGCGATAGGTCACAACAACCGCTTAGGCTAGTTACTTCTTATGGACGTAATACCCGAGGCTTTATGAAGATTATTGATAGACATTGGAACATCCTTTTGGCTGACAACAGATTGAACAACTTTCTTGGGGACAGATGTTCATTCTCTTTTAGAAGGGGACGTACTATTGGGTCACATTTGAGTCACTATAAGAAGTCCTTGTTTGATTCCAAAGTTTATACTCAATCTACTCTCACAGGGGCTCCAGTGGTTGGATGTTTTTCGTGTGGCCATTGTAAATTTTGTAATAAGGTTTCACGTATTGCAGAATTTAGTAGTCAGAATACACCTGAGATTTTTGAGATTAATTTTTGGGCAAACTGCAGTTCTGGGTGGGTTATATATTTAGTGACCTGTACTTGTTCTGCTTTCTATGTGGGAAAGACTTCCAGGGCATTTAAGCCTAAGAATTGGAGAACACATTAGTGACATCAAGAATAAGCGCAGTAATAATGCACTATTCAAACACAGTTTAAAACACACCACAGCTAACTTTATGTTTTGTATTATTGACCATATTAAGGGTAAATGTCAGGATAAAATAAAATGGCATGAACTGCTTTCTTCCAAAGAGAGAAAGTGGATAATTAAACTTGGGGCAATGTTTCCACCTGGTCTTAATGACCAATTATGATTTGCCAATTTTGATAGGCTGATCATGCAGTGTTTTTTTGTTTTGCATTTACATATATATATGGTGTTTGAAACCTTTGTGAGCTGATTTCTATATAAAAAAACTTGTATCACTGAGGAAGGCTCTATTGAGCCGAAACCGGTCTGTATATTTGCTATCTGAGGGATTTTTCCCTCTGGATTTGTGTATTAAATTATTTTTATGCGGACACCTGGGGCTGCTGGCTTCATTTGTGTGGACTATTCCCTTTTCCCCAATGTAGTGCTATCTTGGAGTGAGAATATTAAAGTGGGGGGGGTGCATGAGGACTTGACCCCCTGCATAAACATGATTAGTGTTTTATTTTTTTATTTTTTTGGCGCGTTGTTTTGATTTTTTTTTTGTTTTTTTGCGAAAGTGCATTTTTGATAAAATGCACTTTCGTGAAAGTGAGTTCGATCTTGCACGTTTTGATGAAACATACTTTTGATGGATCAACATAGATCCGTCTGTATGTTATGCATCTGGTACTGCTCTGAGAGATCACTGTCTGAAGACCAGACAGGCCACTAGCTCAGGAAATGTGTGTGTGTGTGTGTGTGTGTGTGTGTGTGTGTGTGTGTGTGTGTGTGTGTGTGTGTGTGTGTGTGTGTGTGTGCGTGTGCGTGTGTGCGTGTGTGCGTGTGTGCATGCATTCACACGTGTGTGTGTGTGTATGTGTGTGTGTGTGTGCGTGTGTGCGTGTGTGCATGCATTCACACGTGTGTGTGTGTGTGTGTGTGTGTGTGTGTGTGTAGGACAAAATTCTGTTTCCACATGCATGTGTACATGAGCATCTGTCTTGCGATAAGGTGTCCTATCTGAAGCATAGCATTCACAGTGTGCTGTATATGTGCATTTGTCTTGTGATAAGGTGTCCTATCTGAAGCATAGCATTCTCAGTATGCTGTATACATGCACCTATCCTGTGATAAGGTGCCCCTCTGAAGCACAGCATTCACAGTACCCTGTACATGTGCATCTGTCTTGTGATAAGGTATCTATCTTAAGCATAGCATTCACAATACACTGTACATGTGCATCTGTTTTGTGAGAAGGTGTCCTATCTAAAGCATAGCATTCATATTATGCTGTACATGTGCACCTGTCTTGTGATAAGGTGTCCCATTTGAAGCATAGCATTCATAATATGCTGTACATGTGCACCTGTCTTGTGATAAGGTGTCTACCTGAAGCATAGCATTCACAGTATGCACATAACTCAGTATGCCACCTTGCAGTAGAGCAGCAAGCAGTGCATAACATGTTCACTGTGCAATAGCCAGTAGTTAGCACTTGCCACATATAGGCTGTGCCTGAATCTCCTAACCCCTGTGCTCATACAGGTCCAACACATGCTGAAATACATTAACACAAGCATAAGGTAACCAATGCAAGCTCTTATGCAGTGCATGGTGTGTCTTGAAGTGCATCCCCATTCTGTCTGGCACCATCATGTCCTCTGACATTTGATATTAGTATTCTAAGTGCATATGGTTTCCAGCTTTCTGCATGTCACAGTACTAAGTTGCATATCCCATGCCAGGAACTTTCTGTTGTCTGTACTGTAGATCCCTTACTGAAGTGTCTCAGTTCCTAGGTGCACCTTCACTTCCTCTATGCTAGTGAATTCTGTTGCAGGTACCTTTGACACATATTTAGTGTCAGTAGACTGAAGTGATTTGGTATGGTTGTTCTAAGTTAGGTGGCATTACCTTTAGAATCAAAGATCACATGCGCTCCTTGCTTTCAGTGTTCTTCTCCCTCCAGAGTGTGTTGTCTTCCTTCATGAATAGTTGTCCCCTTTCAGGTATATCTCTTCTATTGTTTTTGTATTTGTTGCATGCCCTTGTATGTTTTCATCAGCTACCTACAATGTTGGGGTATGTTTGCACTTACAAGTGAGATTTGCCTATGCAGTTATCTTGTAAGTAAATATCTGTCAACGTTTACAAATTTACATCAGTTTACATTATGCATGTTAATATATATTTTCATCAGCTTACAAAATGTTATTCCTTTGGTCATGGTACAGATGTTCATGTTGATGTTGCTATCTGGGTGCCACACAGATTAGCAGTAATGGAGATAACCTGTCTTTTGAAGTATGGTATTTCTTAAGTCTCTCTTGGAGCCCTGATGAAAAAATGGGTGTGGTCTGTAGTGTTTTATATGATAGGCAGATATATTTATCTGTGACATGCTTACATGGTTGTTTCTTGTTCCTGAAGGCTAACTATTTATTTATTTTATTTTATTTTACATTTGTTAACCGGGGGTGTCTGACTGAGCCGAAAAGGCCCTTTTTCAGCAGAGGCCCGGGGAGAAAAGCTCCACAAAGAAAAATTACAGACACATTTAGTTATTTAGACATAATCAGTATACACACAAATTACAAGAGACATGTTTTTACAGTGGTATGCGGCACAAACAGTTACAGTGGAGAGAACAATCAAAAAAGATATTAATTTTAAAAATAAAGTTAAGTAATAGATTTGTGGTGTACAGCTGAACTTTGGAATGTAGGTAGAATACATACATAGTACACAGGTACAGTACATACATTGTAGATTAGCCAGTGTTTGTGAGTAAGATTGAAAAACTATTATCAATTGCTCTAGATTTAGTATGCATATGTTATCCGCTTTCACTAGCCTGGGGAGCAATCATGGCACTGCCAACTTTGCTTGAGATGTTGCCTGATGAGGTCTTTAAAGGAGGCTTTGGATGATGTGTTTTGAATGCTAGTAGGGACAGAGTTCCATTTTTTAGCCACGGAACTACTATATAGTGCATCTCCAAAGCTATTGTAGCTGTTGGTGACTTCTAGTAGTAGTTTGCTTGATGATCTACGAGGCCTTTTGGCTGAGTGATGTTGTACTAGGTTTTTGAGGGCAGGACACTTATTGGGGAGGTAATAGATAGAATGACAGAGGCAGAGCTGATTGTAGGTTAGGAGGTTGGGCAGTTCAAGCCAGGGGAGCTGTCTCAAAGCAGTACAGTGATGAGTTCTATATGAGCAATTTGCAGCAAAATGGGCAATTCTGTTATAGCAAGCTTCCATTTTGCTTAGTTCAGTTTTGTTGAGATTAGTCAGAATGGGAGATGCATACAGTAGGGTGGATAGAAGTTGGGAGCGAGCAATGGCTGATCTTGTGTTGTTGGTAAGAAATGGTTTGATACGGTAGAGTGACCCCAGTTTGGCATGTACTTTTTTAATAGTTAAGTTCAGATGACTATCAAATTTTAGGTGGGAGTCTATGGTTATTCCCAATAGCTTAGCCTGTGCCACTGGAGCAATTGGAGTAGCATCTGTGGAGTAGATAGTGAATTGACTGTTAGTGTTTTTGTTAGAACTGGTTATAATCATAAGCTGAGTTTTCTTTGGATTGAGGATAAGTTGGGCTTTGGTAAGGTAGTTTTCAACGTCAGAGAATGCTAGTTGAGTTGTTTGCAGGAGGGTGGGAATGTTTTGTGCAGCACAGATTAAGGTAGTGTCATCTGCATACTGAATTATAGATGCATGCTGTGTGGAGGTGTGGAGGTCATTTGTGAAGACTGTGAATAGTAGTGGTCCTAAGATAGAACCCTGTGGGACTCCTATAGTTATGGGCAGCTGAGGAGAGAGAGAATTTTCCCATTTCACAGCTTGGTACCTGTCAGTTAAGTAGCTTTGGAACCAGGTAAGAGTGGAATTAGATAGATGATATTGGTTTAGTTTGTTTAGCAGGATTTGGTGCGAGACTGTGTCAAATGCTTTGGACATATCCAAAAAAGAGTTGACACTTGCAGGCCTTCATTTTGAGACGGTTTACTGCATCTGTGAAGCAGAGGAGAGCTGTAGTGGTACTATGGGCAGGTCTGAAACCATGCTGAGTAGGTGACAGGATGTTGCAGTCTAGGAGATAGTTTAGCATCTGGGTATGGATGCATTTTTCTAGGATTTTGGCCAGGGGAGAGTAAAGCAATGGGTCTGTAGTTATTAAGTTCAGTGGAGGTCCCGCCTTTATGTATGGGTGTAACATAGGATATTTTCCAGAGTTTAGGCACATAGTTTTCAACAATTGATCTGTTTATGAGAGTGGAAACTGGGATAGCAATAGCATCTGCTGTAAGTTTCAAGAAATAGCTGGGGAGTAGGTCAGCTGCTGTTGATGAGGTTTTTAGTTTGGAGAGCATGCTTTTGATTGAAGTGGTGGAAACTGTTTTGAGGGTAAAGCTTGTATTAGAGTTATTTGTGTTGGGGGGGATAGTGAGGAAGGAACTGTCCTGTGATACTAAGGATAGAATTGAGTTCACAAAGTGGGAGTTGAATTGTGTTTCGATGGGAACTTTAGTGTCAGGGGTGGTTGGTTTGGGGGTAGCCTTTTGGGTGGATTTTAGTAGCTGGTTTACATTTTGTCAAAATTTTTGTGGGTTGTGTTGGTATTTAGTTTGTAATGTTGTGTAGTAGAATTTTTTGTCCAGCCGAATGCATTTTTTGCACGGTTGCGCAGTTCTTGGTACTTAGTTAGGGTTTGTGTTTCTTTGTTTTTTTGATAGTAACGCCAGGCAGTGTCTCTGGACCTGAGGATTTGTTTGGTTTCTTTACTGAGCCATGGGTTTGTAGAGGTTCTAACCTTGATTTTGCGCAATGGAGCGACAGTGTCTAGGTGTTGTAGAAATGTTTTGTTGAAATATGCTACAGCCTGGTCAAGTGGGACGGTTTTTAGGGGGTCCAGTCACAGTTACACAGTAAAGTGTTGAGGACCTCAGGAGAGATTTTTTTTGTGTTTCTAGTGGATATATAGTTAGTGGTTTTGCATATGCTTGTTCTACTACGTATAAAGTATATTATGTTGTGGTCACTTAAGGTGTCTGGGAGACTGCCTGTGTGAGGGTACAATGTGGGGTTGCTAGTTAGGACCCAGTCAAGGATGGATTCCCTTTTAGAGTTTTTATCACAGCTAGTTGGAATTTGGACTAGCTGCTGGTAGCCATGGAGATTTATTAGATTACTTGGTGGTTCTGATATACAGGTGAACCAATCTAGGTTGAAGGCCCCAGAATAAGGGTTTCTTGTGAGTATGTGGAAGAACACCAGGATAAGAAGTCTTCAAGGCTAGCAGGTGTATTACCAGGTGGAATATAGATCACAATTATGGTGATGACCTTTTAGGGTGAAGTTGAAGTTGTGAGATAAGTATGTCCCAATTATTGGGGGAGGGGTAAGAGTTTGGTAATTGACGGACAGTTAAGTTGGACTTGTAGAGTAAGGCAGTTCCACCCCCTTTACGAAGTGGTCTGTCTTGTCTAATGATATTGTAGCCGGTAGTGAGAACTTCTGAGTTAGCTATGTTTTTATTTAGCCAGGTTTCTGTTAAAGCAACTATGTCTGGGGAGTAGTGTGCTATTGTGGCCTGGAGTTCAGGTATTTTATTTTGATACTTCTAATATTAATGTTTAGCATTAAAAGATGGTTGGTTTTGCTGCTGTTGTTGATTTGCCCAAGGATGAAGAAAGTGGGGGTGTTATGTTCTGACATTTGTGTTTGAGCAGTTTGTGTTGGACAGGATGGATTTGGGCCTGGGTTGGGGTGGATATCCCCACTTATGGTGAGCCTGGAGTTAAAATGGTTATACAGATGTTGGAGTTTGGTGAGGAGTGTGAGAAAGTATTGTGTTTTTTTGGAGTAGGAATGAGAGCATATGTGTTTAGTTCTGAATTGGTCCGTTATGTAGTTCTTGAATAAGTGTGGGCAGATATTATTATAATGTGTGGTGTCTGTGTATGAGAGTGCATAATGCAGTGTTGTGCTACTAAGTTTAGGGATATTGCTAGAGTGATAACTTGTGGTGTTGTAAAGAATTATGAGAAGACAGACTAGATTTAGTTGTGTGATAGTCATGGTTATAAAGTTTATGTTGTTTCTAGGTGGGGGGGTCTGAATAGGAATTATAGGGTTGCACTATATGTGGATGGGGAAGTAATGTGGGTGATGCAAAAGATGCCTAGTGGGAATGAGAGTAATTGGGAGTATTTTGTGTGGAGCAAGTTGGTGAGGTTTAATGTGATATGACTTGAGGAGCTGTGATTGGTGGAGGTGATGTGAGGGTGAGCTGTGGGTGTGGCTATGATTACTATAAATGTAGAGGTAGTTGGGGCGGGAGGGAATAGGGGGCAGGGAGGCGGAGAGAGCCCAGCGTTAGCGAGGGCAGTGAGGCAGAGCCAGAGCCAACCAAGGCCAGAGAAAAAAGTAAGTATTACTTGACAAATCTGAACACTTTTAAAACAAATTCCTGAGGTCTAATGGCTTACCGGCTAGCAGAATGTAATTGCTGAAAGCACTTGTGTCCTGATGGGAGACTAGAAATTTAAAGATGGCTCCATGCTCAGCAGGATTCTAATATAGACTTTGTGTTGGGGAGGGAGATAGCACAAGGGGTGTAAACCAGGTGGAATGCAAAGAAACCAGAGAGGCAATCAGTGGAAATCAGTGAAGGCCTCAGAGAGGGTAAGTAATTCAAACTACCTGTAAAGTGAAGGAGAGAAGAGACAGCAAAGTTTATTAAGGTTGGGAGTGTGTCTTTACATTGACTAGATTAGTAACCAGTTTGTGCACCGATTAGAGTAGGGAGATACATTAGCAATGATAGAGATGCAAATAAGCAGGTGATCCTCCAAGTGATACAAACTAAGGCAGAAAGAACTGAGAGGGCTGCTTGATGGTTAATTTAATTTAGTCACAGGGATGTGAATTAAATCTATACTGTCTATTGGACAGTTAGGATTACTGTACTATCGGGGGGGGGGGGGACACAAGGCTTCAACAGTCAGTTTTATTAGCAAGCTGAGAACTACCAAGAAATACTGCTAATGTAATAGCTTCACTCTCATAAAACATACAAGTAGAATGCCTGGGTGGACTGACCCTGCTCTTGAGGCTCAAAATGTATATCCTTGTTTAGTTTGCAATACTGATTCCTTCTTACACTTTATAGATGGAGTGGTAGCCCCAGACTGCAGATTTGCTTGAGTGTGCTCTGTAGAGAGAGAGAACAAAAAGAGAGGATGAAGCTAGTAGAAGGAGACAAAGACAGGTCAAAGGAAGTAATGAGGCAATAGGAGGGTGTAAAAGATAAAAATCTGAGAATAGTGTGGCTAAAACAGGAGAATAGATGCTACTGCTACAGTTTGAGAGTGCTTCAACAGTAACCACATCACAGTGCCATAACTTAATTTGGAAACAGGTTAATAAATCATACACAATGCATTTATCAGCCAATTATCCTGTGCATAAAAGAAAAAGGAAAATGAACACAACAGCACAGCTGAAGCAGTAGCAGATACAACTGTAGTGCTAACTTCAGTAAATACTGTTTCTAACTCCAAAGACTAGGTCAATTAGATATACATTGCAGTTATAACAGCAGTTTTAGTAGCATAGAGACAACATAGCTGCAGTGGTAGTGTCAGTAAAAACACAATTCCTGAATGACAGAATCAACCAGTTAAACAAACAAAATAAGCAGAACA
Organism: Protopterus annectens; assembly: GCF_019279795.1. Classification (NCBI taxonomy): domain Eukaryota; kingdom Metazoa; phylum Chordata; order Ceratodontiformes; family Protopteridae; genus Protopterus; species Protopterus annectens. The sequence goes on along the minus strand of NC_056748.1, from coordinate 453,706,984 downwards.
GTAGTCAGAAATCAGAAAAATTAATACTAGTTGTATAAATCCAAATACAACAAAAAGTAAGTATTACTTGACAAATCTGAACACTTTTAAAACAAATTCCTGAGGTCTAATGGCTTACCGGCTAGCAGAATGTAACTGCTGAAAGCACTTGTGTCCTGATGGGAGACTAGAAATTTAAAGATGGCTCCATGCTCAGCAGGATTCTAATATAGACTTTGTGTTGGGGAGGGAGATAGCACAAGGGGTGTAAACCAGGTGGAATGCAAAGAAACCAGAGAGGCAATCAGTGGAAATCAGTGAAGGCCTCAGAGAGGGTAAGTAATTCAAACTACCTGTAAAGTGAAGGAGAGAAGAGACAGCAAAGTTTATTAAGGTTGGGAGTGTGTCTTTACATTGACTAGATTAGTAACCAGTTTGTGCACCGATTAGAGTAGGGAGATACATTAGCAATGATAGAGATGCAAATAAGCAGGTGATCCTCCAAGTGATACAAACTAAGGCAGAAAGAACTGAGAGGGCTGCTTGATGGTTAATTTAATTTAGTCACAGGGATGTGAATTAAATCTATACTGTCTATTGGACAGTTAGGATTACTGTACTATCGGGGACACAAGGCTTCAACAGTCAGTTTTATTAGCAAGCTGAGAACTACCAAGAAATACTGCTAATGTAATAGCTTCACTCTCATAAAACATACAAGTAGAATGCCTGGGTGGACTGACCCTGCTCTTGAGGCTCAAAATGTATATCCTTGTTTAGTTTGCAATACTGATTCCTTCTTACACTTTATAGATGGAGTGGTAGCCCCAGACTGCAGATTTGCTTGAGTGTGCTCCTGCTCTTGAGGCTCAAAATGTATATCCTTGTTTAGTTTGCAATACTGATTCCTTCTTACACTTTATAGATGGAGTGGTAGCCCCAGACTGCAGATTTGCTTGAGTGTGCTCCTGCTCTTGAGGCTCAAAATGTATATCCTTGTTTAGTTTGCAATACTGATTCCTTCTTACACTTTATAGATGGAGTGGTAGCCCCAGACTGCAGATTTGCTTGAGTGTGCTCCTGCTCTTGAGGCTCAAAATGTATATCCTTGTTTAGTTTGCAGTACTGATTCCTTCTTACACTTTATAGATGGAGTGGTAGCCCCAGACTGCAGATTTGCTTGAGTGTGCTCCTGCTCTTGAGGCTCAAAATGTATATCCTTGTTTAGTTTGCAATACTGATTCCTTCTTACACTTTATAGATGGAGTGGTAGCCCCAGACTGCAGATTTGCTTGAGTGTGCTCCTGCTCTTGAGGCTCAAAATGTATATCCTTGTTTAGTTTGCAATACTGATTCCTTCTTACACTTTATAGATGGAGTGGTAGCCCCAGACTGCAGATTTGCTTGAGTGTGCTCCTGCTCTTGAGGCTCAAAATGTATATCCTTGTTTAGTTTGCAATACTGATTCCTTCTTACACTTTATAGATGGAGTGGTAGCCCCAGACTGCAGATTTGCTTGAATGTGCTCCTGCTCTTGAGGCTCAAAATGTATATCCTTGTTTAGTTTGCAATACTGATTCCTTCTTACACTTTATAGATGG